>NC_031771.1:42772909-42980689 GCF_001522545.3 Parus major
GCTCTGTCCCGCTGCTTCGCCTTCCTCGTCTCAGATCCCGGTCCCGCCGCAGCGCGTTGGGCTGAGGCACTGCGCGGAGACACCAGCGGAGAGGTCCGCACACTTCTCTTTGCTCTTCTGCAGAAAGCGAGCTAGAAATTCACCTCAATGAATTCAAACTCAGAGAAACAGTTCGTATCTTAAAGTTTAATTATTCTGATTTCTTTTAACTCGGTTCCATCTCGGCCATGTTTTATTAAAATGATTTTGGTGGCATTTCTCTTGCATGTTTTCTGATGTGGAAAAACAAATCAAAACCCACTTATCCCATGAATCATTGTTAAAGTCAGCAGTAGTCCTCTGTGTAAAATCTGCCAGTAAAAGCCAGGAGGATGGGGATTAAACCTGGAGCACATTAAATTAGTTCCAGTCTATCCCGAGCAGGCTCTGCATTGCTTGCTTAGGCAGGCAAAACGGAAACAGGCAGTTTATAACGAGGCTGGTTTAAAAACCGTGGGGTTCATTTGAAAAAGATTTATATCCCTCACTTATATAAACATTACAAACATGGGCTGCAAGCAGGAGGCAAATCTTTATCGAAATCTCTTTAAGAGCTTTTTCATTGTGAATAAAATGGACAGCGTGTACTCTTGTTTGAAGATCCGCCAATATCTGTACACTGATCTTTTCTCGGTGCTCTTCCTAATTAAAATATGACTCAGGGTAGAACAGTGAGACCACCAAGCAGTCGTTTGCTGGGGTCTGACAGAAGTGGCGATAACTGAGGTGGCAGAGGGACATTGTTTGGAGGCAAGAGAAAAGATTGTCTGGAGACCAGTCTAGTTTTTTTGTAGTGGTTATAAAAAAAGGAAAGAAAAGGTGAAATTATAAAGAGAAACAACTGTGTCTAGATTTATCTCCACCCACTCCCTTCCTATGCTGCTGTTCTTAAACAGTAGCAGAGACATTTTGTGGGGTAAGTGATCTTTGCAGCACTGTCTGCTGGGAAGATCAAAATATTTGCTCCAGGAAAACTAGAAGTAGTCTGGGATGTGAGTGTCCTGCGTGACAACTGGAGTGCAACTCTCATTGTAACATTTCTGGGTAACTTAATTGTGATGATGTTGTTTTGAAAGGTTATTTTTAGAAGGAGTAAACATACATTAATGCAGTAAAAAAATAAATATTTTTTAGTAATAACAGTTTTTTCTAGCTCTTGCAGTACCATTTTACTGCATTTAGGGTACATTATACAAAATCTTCAGATCTTGGATTTAACGGAAAGTGCTTTCCATATTTCATTTTGATGTTAATAAACAGTGTCTAAAAGAGCTTTGGAATACTAGTCTGCCTTCCAAAATATGATCCAAGACTCAGATAAATGATTCAAAGTATTTTGTGCATTGTAATATATAACTAAGGTCCTCTGGATTCTCTCATCAAACTAGGGTGTCTCACACCTCCTTTTTTTTGCTGTGATGGTCTCTCCATGTGGAATATCACTTATGACCCAAAAGTCTGATTGTCATGTCCTGAGAGCATGCTGACAGATGGCTTGTTAGAAAAATGGAAGCTTTCTTTGCTGTGAAATGAGTTAAGAATTTTCTTGCAGTTCTTTAAGAAGAAATTTGGATTTTTCTGCACTTCTAGTGGTATGAGTATGCTACACTGGTAAAGGTTGGAAGCACTTCCTTCCTGAAGTGTGGGGAGCCAGAAAAGAAGGAAAGAAATTACATCAAAATGCTATATTTTCTCCCTTGTAAGAGCTCTACAAGAGAGACTGTGAGATACACAGACATACCTATACTGGCTTTTGAAGAAAGAAGCCAGTTGATGGTGAGCTCCATCTTGTGACAACTCAATGGCTGTTGAAGCTCACACTAAATAGGTTACAGCGAGCTCAAGTGTGCCTCTATTGTATTGGCATCAACGTACCATGACTCACAATGTAGGTGGGGGCTGTAAAGGGAATTGTTAGCTACACTGAATGTTGTTTCTCATATCCAGGCCTAAGCATCAGGCTATCAGAGCACTCAAATTAGCATTTGGTAGCATGGGAAGCTACCACTGCTTACAGAAGTAGAAAAGCAAGAAGCTCACATTTGGACTTGGAACTGAGCATTGGTCTCCAGAGGATCAGTCCAGTGCTGACCACTGAGCCAGGACTTCTTTCTCTGCTACCAAAAATCACAATGGGTAACTAACTGAAAAGTATCCTGGAACCTCACCTTCTAGCATGTACAGCTGAATTTGTGGGATTTTTCTTTGTTTGTTGGGTAGGTTTGGGGTTTTTTTTTTTACATTGCATATAATAACCACCTTTTTTTTGCCTGTGGAATCTGAATTGTATTGTATTTCATGACATGCTGATACTCTCCTAAAATAATTTTTAAAAAGTAGTTAACATGTAAGTAGCTTAAGCCAGATCTGGTCTTATCTTTCAAGTGTTGTTTTTTGGGTTTCTTTTCCTAGTTAAAATGAGGTGGAATATACATTTGTCTACATCTTTAGAATGAAACTTGGAACGTAAGAAATGCTTTCTGCATGAAGCAACTAGGAAATATATATGAAAATAACTGAAAACTTCTGAAGTCCTTAAATGTTTGGAATGACATGCATGATTTAAGTGTTTTTAGATATTGGGACCAGATGTCCTGTGCTCCAGTCATCTCCCTTTGCACAAATGGGATATCATGAGGGATAGCTATGCTGACTCAGGCATTTGGCTGAGTGGGAGGGAAATCTCAGGGGGACAGAAAGTGGGATTGTTTTTCTAGTTGTAGTTCATGCTGGATAAATGGATGGGGAGGAGGTGTGGCAGGAGCAATCCCTGGCAGCCAGGATGCCCTCACATGGCCCTTGCAGCTGGTGATGGAAAAGCAGTCTGACTTTTTTTCTGCCCAGAGCAAGGATCCAGCAGCAAAACCACTGCTGGTGCCACCCAGCTGGCCTGGCTCCACACAGGGATGATGGGAATGCTGAAAGGAACCAAAAGAGGAGAGGTCTTGCAACATGCCAACCAAAGGAAGGACACGTGGGCCAAGAGGCAAAGAACATCATGACTGACAAGCAAGCGTTGCGTGTACTCTCTTATAATGAGCATCCTAAAAATTCACATACCCACACACAGGCATGCACAGCCCTGGCTGTGCAGTCTGGTCACCACTGCAGGTGAACACCAGCACAGAAGATTCCTGCCCAGTTAGGGAGCTGAAGAAACAGCTTGTAGGCAATTGAGTTAAATTGTGCTTGAAGAGAGAACTGTTAGCTTCTAGAGCAGGAAAGCATTTACAAGATGGGATGAGAAGATTAAAAGAGTGGGATTTCAGTAGTGTTTCACCATAATTGTCATTTTACCTATGCCTGTATTTCACTCGATGTTTAATATTAGATACATGCAGAGTAGTCATTGTCACTGCAATTCACACATTTATAGGGGAAATATTGTCCTTTTCTTTGAAGTATCACTGTTCTGCCATCTGCTGCTCTCTGAAAGGTGGTAACCTGGTTAGTTTTTCATTGTAGTAGAAAACTGAACAGGAAAATTAAGGTTTTAACCTGATACATTTCATAGGATGGAATGAGATATGGTTCTATAATTAACTTTTATTCTCCCCAGTGTGAAGAGGTGAAAAATACGTTCTTCCTTGTGCAAATCATGCCACAGTGAGCATCCTCCAATGGAGATGTCCTGTAAATGAAAGTTTTCTTCCACATGCGAAAACGAACCAGGCATTCCTAGGTTATAAACTTACATATACATATGACATCTGCCTTTAATCACCATGAAAACCTGAATCCTGCTTGAAGCATAGGGAGCCTTGTACAAGGGCTAGAAATGTCAGTACTCTGTTGTGATAACATTTACTGTACTGATTAACAGCCGTGGTGCTTTGCAGCGAATTGATAATCTGCCTTCATGTGTCTTTGTGTTGCCGTTGTGTCTCCTTCCTGTGGTTCCAGCTGGGGCTGTGGACAGAGCAGTGGGATCTCCTCTGCAAACCTCCCATGTCCATATATTTTTATGTATTGTGTCTTTGTCTATATGCAAATCAAGGTGTAAAATATTTCAAATACAATGCAAAACATTTTCAAATTAGCTACTGTTTAAATTCCTAAAACAACATGATTGCACCTAGTCTCATTCAACTATCTCATGCAAGTTCATGTTTTAAATGTCTTTCAAGTTTCTTGACATGTAGGAATTTCAATTGCTAGTATTTTAGTAAATTCCAACAGTTTTTGGTAGGTGTGTTTGTCTTAGTGATAGATTTTCACCAAGTTTCTTGGCCACTTCTTTTTTAAAAATAAAGGAGCAAAATAGAAGGGATGAGGAGAGTGAATGCTGCTTTGCTTAGATCTGTATCCATTTCCACTGAAATAGCCAACAGAAAGTTGAATCTCAGGGATACTGCAAAATGGGCTATGTTTTGGTCAAGATAGTACCCTTATTCAGCATATTTTATGTAGCAGTATGATCTCTAAGTATCACTAAAAGATATCAGGTGTATGTTTGGCCCTTAGCTGAAATCGTGATTTGAGTGATGGTTTGGTGCAAACTGACATTGTGGCTTGTGGCAATGTATGATTGATACCCTGGTTGTCTGTTAATATCAAACTTGTAGGGTCAGGAGTTAACTGGATTTATTTTGAAAAGTCTGATGGCAAGATAACACAAACAGAAAAAGTCAATAGCACTTAGAAAATGTATTTCAAGAAGACCCAAACAGTCATGCAGGCTCCAAACTCCTTTTGTTTTTCACTTGATGTGACTGGTTTTGCCATTTTACCCTTGCCCCTAGTCCTCATTTTTCATTTTTGGTACCAGTGGCCACCATGGTGTGACCCATCACCAAAAGTCTGGAAGTTTTCCTGCAGCCCTGAGGAGTTTCTGGAACATCTGATGTTAGATTAACATAGGAGTGAAGGACAATGCATGAAATGAAGGTTTGAGAGAAAGAAAAGGTGATAGGAAAGGCAAGAATGTGAAGAAAAAGCACAAGATGGGCTTGGTTTGACTGTCAGTCTCCTTTCATGACTCACTGCTTACAACCTTCACAGCATGTATTGTCTTCATCTTTTATTCTGCTTCTGAAGTACTTTTCCCTCACAGTTCACAATTCCTTTCACTGCAATCAAGAACCATACTAAACAGTTTATAGTTTTATTCACCAGATGCATTTAGTGCACAGCATTCTATTCCATGAGACCACTGAGTCTGTGCTTTCTGCTTGTTTTCTGCCTTTTCACCTTCAAAAAGTGTTTGTGAAATGTGTGCACAACTGAGAACATGCTCACCAACTTGAGAACTGGAAAAATCATAGTTTCAACTTCCCTTTTTCTTCATGTGCCTTTCTTGACTACATTCAAGAGCTGTCTCATACTCTGAAATTTTCTTCTGTCCAAAGAGACATACATAAACTGTTACTCTTTCTTTTGATAAGAAACTGTCACCCACTGTGAAGAAATTTACCCTTTCAGTTGTTTTGTAATTGTTTTCAATGTTATCTCTAGCTTTTCACATCCTTTTAAAAATGTGGACTCTAGGACTTAGCACAGTATATAGGAATTAATCCTGACCGTGCCACATACTGTAGTAAAGTTGCTTTCTTACTTCTGTCCCATGGATACTGTATTTTCTAGTTACGTTGGTCCTTTTGCCATGGCCTTGATGTAAGTATGTTTATGGACTGGATCAAAAATGCAACCGAGATAGTTTGTTTAATAAAAAAAGTTTACTTCTGCTCAAAAGCAGCTGCCTACAGAAGGTTAGGAGAAGAGAACAAGGTTATATGATATTCTCCCTGTTCCAACCACTATGAGTTCTGTAACAGTTGTGGTTTCGGTGTATTTACTAATATTTGATGTAATTTTTTTCCCCTCTGAGATTTCTCATCATCTTTGTGAGTCCAAGTAAGAATTTAGCAGCACAATAACATTTGGCAAGAAGTTCCACATGTAAGCAAATTGCATGAGGAAATACCTCCATTTAATTTGCTCTTTAAACTGGCTCCTTACCACCTCTGTGTATTACCTCTTTCCTGTTGTGGTGAGAGATAGTGAGCAACCATTCCCTACCTGCCTTCTCTAGTCCACTCATGATTTTTTAGACCTTTTCTCTCTATTGGGTCATCTATTTTTTTGACCTGAATGATTATACTAAGTCATCTAAGCAGGAATTCAATACTTTTCTTTGTCCTCAGCATCTCCTAAATCTTTTTCAGTAATCATCTCCTGGAACAGAATCCCCTCCTTCTGCAGGCATGATCTGCTCTATTGAAGGACCAAATTGGTTATACTGTATTTTTTCTTGATTTAGACCCCTTTTTTGTTTTCTAACCAACTGGATTCTTAACCCTTGCTTTGTAGTGATTGAATGCTTTCCCATTGTTTCCCTCAAAGCTTAGGAGTTTTAAGCTCATAGGATACTATGTTATCCCTGTGACCTTTTCTCAGTTTTGAAGCCCTACCATCTTCTGGCAATTTTCTCAAGACTTATAGAAACAAACAGCCTCAAAAGCCACACACAAAATATCCTGACAAGCATAGCCCCAAGATATTTTTTCTGATTTTATCTTGTTTTATCTTGACTGTGCCTGTATTTCTTTTTCATTCTTCTGATGCTGTTTTTGCTGTGCTGATTCATGCTTTTACCAAGCATGTCTGTAGAAACTATCACAGCTAAAAGCTTTGACTGAGTAGGTTGGAAGTGTTCCCTTTTTAACCTGCTGATGAGTCTCTTATGTCAGACATGAGGTGATATAAGTAAAAATCTCCTTATCCTTGCAAAGCTTCGTCTAATAAAATCCAGACTTATTAAATATCCTTTTTTCAGTACACTGTTGCTCTTGAGCCCCCATGAACCCATTAAAATATCTTAACACAGCTGCACATGTAGATTATCTCCAAAGAAAGGGAAAAACTGGACCATATGATGTAATGATTGCCCCACAGCATAACTCATAATGGTGAGGTGATTTTGGTGCTGTTGAAGAGGAGATATCAGTGGGCATTTGAATTTCTCAAAATGTATAAACCATGCAGTACTGTCAGAGTGACAGAATCTGCTTGTTGTAGCAAAAGAAACAAAAATAACTGAAGAAGTCGTAAGATGATTAAAACCAGGAAATTGTTGTCAAGCAACTGTGGTGCTCAGTGAAGATGGGAGAAACGTCTTAAGAACAAATCTTAATTATGTTGTTCAAAATATAGCTTCTTTTATGTCCTAAGGATATTAGTTAAAGAAAGAAAACTGGAATATACTACTTTGGCTGTGGGATCCAGATGGAATCAAATTGCTTAGTTCATGATCATAGGCTAGGGAGTTATTGGCAGAAAGAACTGTCCTGGGCTTTGCTTTTGTTTTGGTTTTAGAAATGATAGAGCTTGAAGAGCTTGTTTTAAATACTTGTGTTGTTATCACATATTAGCTGTGAAGTGTCAGTGTGTGTTTTTGGAATTATGCAAGACACGTTAAAAAAATTATCTCTGACCAGAAGAGCTTACAAATGTTGTGCTTTTTAAAAGTTTTATGTTGTCAGTAGTTTTTCCCGCCTTTAACATATCACTGCATTCTGTAGTAACTTCTAACATCCTGGATAATATTTGTCAGGTATACAAAAGGGCTGTTGATGTCTGTCATGTTGACTGATAGACACCAATTAAGCATCTGCTCATATGACAGTGTATTGAAGAAGTCTTCCAATGAGCAGGTGACTGTTTCTATAATTTTCTTTTATCTCTTGGCAACCTTAAACTCTAGCTCATCTAAGCTTCAAGCCAGCACTGTTGCACAAGGAGGCAGTCCAATCTTTGTCCTTCACAACTAGGGAAGCGTTTCTGTGGTCAAGCAGTAAACCCAAGCAGAGAACCAGTATGGTTAAAATTATTTGTTTTAATGCACAGTCACAGAATCACTCTAGCAGGTGCAAAAGGACGAGGCTGCTGTGGTGAGTGGAGGGTGAGAATGAAGTCTAATTGGGAGAGAGCATGGACATAGGATGAATGTGAATCTGTATCTTTGACAGCATGAGCCAGGTTAAAAATAGCTTCTGGAAAGCTTACTCTTTTTATTTGTTTACAGTAAAATTTTAAGATTCTGTCTCTCTACAAGGAGAGCCTGAAAATAATCTCTACAGTTTTAAGAACATAGTTCCTTGGGCAATGTTCAGAGTGGGTAATAAATGCAGAAAAGAGGGCAAGAGATTGGTTTGGCTCTATAGGGATATTTCATTAAAACAGAAGAATCATTAAAAGTAATGACAGAGGAGCCAAGTCCTAGATTCTTTTACACTTTCCTGTGTCTCTCACTAGCAGTTTAGTTCTCCACTGTTTCCTTTATGTGTGTATTCTTGGTGGGTTTCTGTATCGTTTATCAAATGAATAGACAGATGCTGCCATTAAAGAGAGGAAGATGCAGTTCCTTGGTATTGGCAGGGGCAAGTCATAAAGCTGTTTTGGTCTCCAGCTAAAGGCAATTGATGTCTCTCCTGATCTTTAATGGCTTACACTTTTTTTTTTTAACTGGAGGCAGCCATTTACTGCCAGCATCTTACACCTCCACTCTCAATCTGCTGTGAGTTCACTCAATGCTTTGTCTGCTTTCCCCTAAGGGCAAAGTTTGCTCATTCTCCCTGCAAGGAGAGGCTTTGTCAGCCCCTCCCCAGCTGGAAACATAATTTTGAGACTAAAATTTTACTTCCTGCAAAAGGAAAATATAGACAGTGGACTGTGGTTATCTAAAATCACCTGTCTGAATAACTGCATGGTCTATATCATGACAAATACAGATTGAAGTGCTTTTCTAATGGTGAGAGTGTGGTACTTTTAAGAACTTATTTTTTTTAAGTTGTGTTCTGGGTTGCTTATTCTTGAATCATACCCTAGAATATGTAAAGAGAAGACAAAGCAGAGGTGCATTTTTATCAAAACCTGCCTAAATCAATTATTATAATGATTTCTAGAGCTTCATAGCAAATCATAATTTGAATGGTAAGATCATACTTAACTGATTTATTTTGTCAAATCACTAGTCACCTGTAGGCCATTTAATAAAAACTAACACATGATATAATTGTTTTGCAGGGAGTACAGACATCTTCCCACCCATATGGAAATTATGTGCAATCAACCCCAAATCTCAGATGGCCAAACAGTGTAAAACAGCACGAAGCAGAACTGCAGCATTTGATTTATGGGCAGCTGAGCACTGCAGGCAGCAAGGACTCCTCCTTAGCTTGGCAGCGCCTGTTGTTTTCACTAAAATGACTATTGCTGCAGAGGTCTATTACCATCAAAGGATCTGAGCCAGTTTCACATACCCATGAGGTCCTCTTCTGGTGCCATTGTCACTTATAGCAGTTAGAATGTTCTTGCCTCTGTCTGGACAGTGGGAAAGTTAATACATAGTGTGGCAAAATCACAAACCACAAAAAGTCAAGCCCAGGTAAAACATGAAAAATCGAATAAGGCAACAGTGGAAAGCTGCTTATTCTACATCTCTTTTCCCACCTAAGTTATCAATAAAAGGAGCTGTTATTAAATAGGCCAGTCCAGGAACATAGAGCAGCAAATTACCCAAGGGCTTGTGAGTTTCCACTGATTCTTCTGCTGCTTTTACCTGCAGCTGGGTTTTGGGGTTGTTTTTTAATTTTGGTTGTCTTCAATAAAATTCTTCACTTGTGTAAAGCTCTGTGGTTCCCATTCCAAGAAGTTGTGTTTAACTCATGTGACCTCTGAAGGAATTAAGCATGTTTTGCTTCCTGAATGGAAAGCCACTAGAATATTTACATAGTGAAGTATTCTCTCAAGATTTATCTCCTCCTTCCTCCTGGATTTTAAAGAAAATAAATTCCACTTGGTTGAAGTTGATTTTTGCTTTAATATTTTTAATGACGTGTTGAGGACACTGGGTTGGAAGCACAGGGGTTACAATGCTCAGTTCTAAGTTTTGTCAGGGACACAGGTTAATTTAAGTAAACCCTCGTCTTCTCTTTCTCCCAAACTCACTCTGTTTTCTATTGTGTAAAATAAGACTAATGATACATATGGCTTTAGATTCTTACAGGGTTTTTTAATGCTGAAAATAATGCCTCTCACAGAATTTTTTCTTGGGTTATTACACTTCCTCCTAATTCCTGTAGATCCCATAGAGATAAGATTTTAAACAAGATTTTAAATAGTAAGATTTTAAACAAGATTTTGAAACAAAATGTCATGTTCAGCATTTAAACCCCCCCAAAAATATGTTTGTACTTTCTTCACTATAATCTGCCAAAATTCAGGCCTTTTGCAAAATTCAGCAAATTGACATCAGTTTATTTATCCTTAGGGACATCAAATTATTACACCGCTTAAGTTCTAAAAATAAATAACTAAAGAGGGTGGAGAAAAGAGACAGAAAACAACAAAAATCTGTCACAAACTCTCCCTGAATTCTCGAGAATATATGATTAGAGCATTAAAATGTCCAAACCATGCAACCAAGCAGAAAGTGTTCGAGCTTGGGCCTTTTAGCTGTCTCTGCATTAAGCAGCATTAATGTTTTTATACAGTCTTTGGAAAGCTCAGAATTGACCTGGTTTTATTATTTTTATTGGCTCCCTTGATGATAGACAAACGAGGCTAACTTGAGGCCAACATAACCAGCAGGAAATTTGGGTCATGGGTAGTTACATTTTTAAAACTTTTGTTCTAGGGCTGTTAAATCAGGGTAATTGATTGATTGGTAGGTGGTGCAGGGAGCCCCTAAATCACTGGAGGTGGCCAGATAATGACAATCTGCCAGTGGATTTTGTTTGAGGCAAATTTCCCAGCTCCCTGTGGAGCCATGCTCTGCAGTGAGGTTGTGAGTCCCATTTTTTTTGTGCACCGTCCAGTCCAACTGGTCTGTTTGGACAAAATAGCCTCTGAAACTTCGAAGTTCCATTTGAAGTCCTCTGTGGTGCCATTTCCCAAGAGATAAGGGGAGAAACATTCCAGAGAAGTTCATACCCCAGAAAGACCCTATGTGCATTCTGAAGTTAATGGTTTATTACAGCTCTTTAATTTTTTTTTCCTCTTTCATTTTTACTTTGAAGATAAGAGGTGGCAATTGTTACTTGAAGTTGTGGAGTTTTAGCCTGTCTTACAGTAAATCACCCTGCAAGTTTAGACATGATTTTTTTTTAATCATGTATGTTTGAAAGTTTGCCAAAGATGTACATGTGTACTTGCAGGAGCTGTGATCCTCAAGCAGGAGTTGTTCACTCTACTATTCTATACAACCATGTGCACCCCCAGTGCTCTGTGCCTGTGGATAATTCGTGCATGCAAAATACAGCTTTAATCAAGAACTTGTCTTTGGTGGTGTAGCAGCATGCGATGGCATCTTCAAAGATGCAGTGAAGTAGAGTCTGTGTATTGGGAGGGGAGGAGGGGAAGAGATGATGCACCAGTAGGTAGTAGATGATGTTCAGTAATACCTGGCATAGGTCTTGCCTTGCCTCTTCACATAAATGAATTCAGGCTCATATAGACCAAAGTTCGTCATCTATTCCAGAATAATTCTGCATGAAGGTTTATCTTGACTTAGATTTTTTAGGGCTGATTAGGCTTTTGTTCATTGCAGATGGCTTCCTTATGATAGATGCATACCTCTGAATTCCTTGAAGCTTTGTTTTTTTCCATCTTAGGATCTGAAAGGTCTGTTACTTATTGTACTGGCATCCAGATGAGAATTTACTTGTGTCACTTTTCAAGAAGAGAAGAGGTAATACTCAACTAAGTCAGCACTGAGTTGAAATCCAAGAATCAAACAGCCTTGTCTTGAGGATGGCCCCACTACCAGCACATGCCTGACTGGTGCCAAACACCATAGATTTGCTTCCTGGGTGGAGCAGGGCTTGGACTTACTGTGTATGTGATTTATCACTCCCTGCCCAAACACAGAGGATGCCAACACCTCCTGGATTTCAGAATGTTCCTTCTTGGCTCTGACATGCTTTTGACCACTGCAGCTTTGTAATTTATTGCTTCAAGTCTGCAGTTGCACTTACTGTTAGGTTTTGTGGATAGTTAGAAAATTCTTCTCCAAGGTATGTATTCAAATGGAAACATAATACCTGACCTGACACTGAAGTCCCATGAAGGATGGATCCATGGCAAAACTTGTATGTCAAGAGCAGGGTGGGGTACAAAAGTCCATCTAAGTGTAGTTTCTTATAGTACAGCATGGAAAAAGGTTTCTTGGAGCTTAAGTAATTCATGGTTTCTTAATGATTGAGATCTGTGGTGGATCAGTGTAGGTATAAAAATGACAGTTTATGAGATGCATGTTAGTGTTTCTGAGACTGACAAAGAACAACTGAAAATACAACTCCTGAAGTACGAAGTATGAAGTATGGAGTACACCAGGAGATAAAGCTTTCAGTTTCTGTGTTCCTAAAACTATTGCATAGTTTTTTTCTTGTATAAACTTGTGTCTCTTCCTAGTATGTTTGATTTGTATTTTATTTACTTATTGTGAATCAATTTAAAGGGTATATTGTTGGCTGTGGTGCCTATTTACAATGACTAGTCTGTGTGAAGTTACTGTAGTATCAAGAATAAATGTTTGCAGACTTGACTGCTTGGATTACAAGAGATTTGATGTTTCACTGTATACTATGAGCTGACGCACAGGTTTTCACAGGGAGATCTTTTAGGTGATCACAGGACAAGGGGCAGGGTACTGGTGTTGCAGGTGACCTCCTGGTTGGATCTGAGCAATTGCTAGCACAAGGAGAGAAAGACTGTTCTTCTTTCCTGCCACATCTCCCTCCCCATACAAGAGCAGAGTGTTCCTCCTGTTTGCCTTGCAATGTTCCCACCTCTCACCTGATCCTGCAGCTGATTCCCAGCTAAGCCAAAGTAGAAAATTAGCGGGTAGAAGTTTCACCCACAGGTGTTTGTGGGCAGTGAGGGTGGCAGTTTGATGGGACAATTAGTCACTGGCCTGCTTTGAGTGGCAGAGACCTGCACATGGATCTAAATGCCAGCCCTGGTGTTGCATGATCTGGATGTCAGCAAGTCAATGGAAGCTAGGCTTTGAACCCCCTGCTCATGTACAAAATCAGACCCGAGGATGAAGCCTAAATGTTAGAGGAACTGCTTGACCTTGTGCTTTGTACCATTTCTACCCGTAGCAAGGGATGGATGCTCTCATCCTCTCACCATACTGGTACTTGGAGAAGATCTAAATCATAAGGCTTTTCAAGTACTAAAATGCTGCTATCTTGAATCCCTAAGAAAAAAACTGTAGACAACTAATAAATTCACTGTCTGAGCAGCAAATAAATCCCATCACCATCTACTGACTACCGAGAATGTGAATATTGAATGGTATGCCACATGTGTATGTCTGGTCCCAACTTATAAGCACTATAGAGACAATCTGACATGCTCTTCCTTCTGTTTTCCAGACTATTGGTGAGTCAGAAATGCCCAGTGTTCTGAACCAGTTATTGCCAATGATCAAGTCTTACAATGAAAGGACAAAAGATGATTATGCCTGTGAGGACTTTCTTGTTTTGCTGATATACATATATTCAGTGGTTGGGGAAATCAAATGTGGAAAAGAGCTGGACACAGCTGAAGAAGAGGTGAAAAAAGCCCTCGTCAAGGCAATTTGTGATGAGCCAGAGCCATCTGCTTTGTTGCAGAAAATTACAGGTATGATTCTGCCTGTGTGGTGAGAAATTGGATGTCTGGGAACATGTGAACTGGGAGAAGTGTGTAAAAATGTCTTGTCTTGTCTGTGGTGCTGAGAATACATGAGTAAGCACAAGGATTTCCTGTAGATTTGTTCCATCTCCTATGTTCATATATGCCAAATGCTGACAGGCTGTCCTTGAAGAGTGCTGAGTCTGATGCAAGCTCTGCAAGTTGTTCTTTTTGTTAAAGGTTGGCTAAGTTTGTGTGTTTTCATAAGGTAATCTTTTCCACAATTTCTTCCATTGATTGGTGTAAAGTTGACCCTGGGAAGTCAGAATTAATCCTGGAAACATGTTCAGTGAACCACAGTTGCTTTGTGAATACAAGAAGCTGGCTTGTCTGGCATAAAAGAAGAAATGTGTCTAAAACCAACATTGAGCCTTTTGCTGAAACAACATGAACATTAGCCTTTAAAAATAGCATGCTAAGCCTTTTTTTTAGATGAGCACTCACAGAATAGGAAAGCCCTAACCTCTTGTTGCTGGTATCACATTTTAGAAAAAAAAAAAGTTAAAAACTTAATTTTAAATTAATGAAATGTGGCTCAGGAGTGGCCTCGCATGACAGAGGGGATCTCACTTTCTGCTATCAGTTTTCTCAGTTTTTAGTAATATTGAGTAGGTCATTCACCAGGTCATCTTTGAGTTGAGGAGCATATGAGCATAAATCAAGATGCTGAGAGTAGCTTACAATTGAAAACATTTGCCAAGAACGGACCTAAGTGGGGAGTCTCAAGGGAAGTGCTGTTGGTTATTCTGGTACTATTCCCTTTGGACTCTTCTATTTCAAAATACAGCTGTGGTCTCATTGGTCTGCTGTTGCTTTGCGTGTAAAATATTGTAATAGTTAAAAGTCTAGGGTAGAAATGGGGTCACTCAGTCATCTTTGCACTGTGGTGTTATTTTAATACTCCTGGCCACAGTGCCCACAGTGTTTCAGGCTTCAGGTAGGCTTTTGCCTTCCTGTTTTTCAATATGTACTGCACAGCTTGTCCACCAAATGGTGCTTCCCTCACAACTTCAGTGTTGTCTTCTAGTGGATGGGTTGTAGTAATTTCTAAATCTCTGCTTTCATATTTTTTCCTTTCTCCAATAATCAGAAGTTTTAAATCAGTTTTATTTAAATCAGTTCCTCTTCATTGTGCTTAATAGAAGTCTGTGAAGATTTTAAGTCTCTAAAACTTCAGCCAAGTATCAAAGAGAAGCTAAAGAGAAACCCAGTACAGGTAGTTTTAGACCAAGCCCATCATTATTATGTGATAAAATTAATGGCATAACACAAAGCCAGAATCTTTGCATCCTTATATTTCTGTATCTGTGTTTTAGCACAACCATGTCTGTGCAGTCTGCACAAGCAGGTGATAGTATTGCATACTTATTGCTTGATACTTTTTTGGTTCTTCAGCATTTTTTGTTTTTATATCTTACTTATTTTGAGTTATTCATGGGAGAGGGCAAAGGAAAGTAACATCTATTGTCATAACCAGAAATAAACATCGTGTTGGCAGCAAAGTATCACATGAAATTTCTAGTATTTCATTCAACTTTTAATGTCTAGGGTCTTGTATAAATACTTCATAGGTAGTTTTCAAGCCTTTCTTCATCCAACCATTTGCTTTGTCAGTGCTAGTGGAATTTGCTGAATTTGCAATTTGCTGTATTTGCAGTACAGTTGATTTGGCAAGACTTAAACCTGGACCAGCCTTAGACCTACTCCTCCTTGATCTCTATTTTGCCATGCCCGTGTTCTACAGCCTGCTGCCCTCTGAACCTTAGGTAGCTTGCTTGCTAAGCAAAGGCAAAGCAAGTCAGAACTGTAGGACCATCCACAAGTTTTCCTTCCAAGGCACAGCAGGACTTTCTTTGTAGCAGGGTTGAAAGTCAGGGAATAGAGAGCAGGGACGGCTTCTCCTTTTTGTAATAGACAGTAATATAACAGTAATAGATATAGTGCTAAGACATACTCTGCTACCAGCAGATCATCTATGACTTACAGACTGACTATTCCTTTTAGCAGATGCAGGTTGGCATATTTTCACAAACTCAGCACAGCTCTGCAAGTTAGCAACAGCCATGAGTCTGGACAGATTACGTTCCAGATCTGCAGTGTTCTGCCCTCATTTTACTTTGAAGTCAGAAACAAGAAAACCTTTTTTATGTTCTTAAAGGGCCACAAAAGTTAATTAGACTAAAATAAATTTCAATAATGCTTAGAATTATTCATTCATGATCAGGGCAAAGTAAAATGCTCATGGTCTTTTATTTTCACCTGTCCATCAGGGTAAGTATTAGGAAGAATGTTAAATGTGATATATCAGGAGACAAAACTGTGTGCCAGTTATTGGATGGATTTGAAAGACACTGCCTGCTGGCTCATTCCTCACCTCCATGTTGAAGTTTCAAACCCTTCTGGCAATCCATGGTTGAACAGCTTGAGTCATAGTAAGAGATAGCAAAATTTACTGTTGCCTGTAAAAAGAGGTACACAGAAGTAATTATACATAGGCTGCAAATCCAAGCATTTCAAACTTGAGAAATCCCAGTAAATAATTTTCCCATGTAACCATCCTTTGACTCCTGTAGCATGGTCCTCAATTTCATGATTACATAGTGTATTTTCTATGAGGCATGTCTGCATTCACTGTATGCACTGAACACCACAGAGAACTAGAACAATAGAGCTTCAGTATTCTTCACATGAGGAAGAAGTACAATAAAGTAAGTGAGACTCTTACGATATTCAGCAAGTAACTTTCTTTGGCTCTCTGTTTGCAGTTGATGAAGTGGACTGGGGCTCAGCTTTGTGACTCATTTTGGAACTTGAAGTAGAAAGTCATTAAATTACATTTTGAGGTATTAGTGATTACATGTCTTTGAACAGAGGGGACTTTGTGCACCTGGTGCCTGATGTTTTTAGCTTGGGCCCAACACTGTACTAAGGCACTGTGGTTGATTTAAATTGAAATTGAAATTAAAAGCTGTATCTTAGCTGTGGCTCTGAACTGCTGCCTCAGCCTTTTGCTTTCTTCTTTTCTGCAAAGCATGGAAGTTGTGCAATCTTGACAAGTACACACATTTCTTGGTTTTATTTGTTGTTCCCATAGAGTCACTTGAGAAATATAATGCAAAAAAGCTTTTAAAAGCTTTAGAAGACTTGCCTTTTGAGATCAAATTATCAGTCAAAGTAATAGTCAAGATTATATGAGTTATCTTTTATTCCTATTATACTTGTTAAATGTAAACTTACTGATGCTTGTGTGAGTCTATGCCTATAGGAAATCTCCAGTTATGTGACTACCTCACAGAGCTAGTGCAAATCTCCCCCAAAAGAGGCAGCCCACAGGTGCACAGGGAATATTTGTGCTATTTGGTGTTACCTAGTGAAACTGGACTGGTATTTGCAGCAGGGGGAAGAAAGCAATTGTCAGAGACAGGGCCTGTCTGTCCCATTGGCCACACTAGGTTTCCCTAAGGCACTCTAGGTTACAGGCCTCTGCAGACTATGTTAAAGATGCAGCACTTGCAAAAGCTTATATTGTGTAAGAAGCACAAGCCCTTCCAATTTCCTGGCTGTTGAGTGTTAGGATACTCAACCTTAGTGTTGCCTGAACATATGTTTTCCCAAATATTTGTACAATAGCATTCTGCATTTATGTAACACCTTGTTTCATTGAAGCACAAAAAAATATTGTGGGACTGTTAAATAAAATGAAAATGCAGTGCATTAATCACACATTGAGTTTAAAGAAATACAATACTAAGTTTTGCATGCATAATAATATAAAACTACATTAGAGGTGTCTTGTTTGATGGAACTGTTAAATAATAAGTGTAGTGCTAGAATATTCTAATGACTTGGGTAATAAAACTCAATGTAACAGTTCCAGGATTTCTCCTGGGTGCAATTTACCTCAAACATATGTTCTTCATCACTGATTCCAGCAGAATGTTACAAACTGGAGGAGAAAAAGAATAGACCAGAGCATAATGGAAAATTATGCTTTTCCCAGAATGCTAGGTTTGGGAGCTTTAGGGGTGGGGCTTTTTGGCAGCTGTTTGAAAAAAAACCCGCTGCAAAATAGCATATTATTTTATCATCTTATCTGTTCATCTAATTTTCTAAATGTCTGTTTAGAGCTGTGTGCAAATGCAAACGTCTGCAAAAGTAATGCTAATAGAGCCACAAAGCGATAAAAAAGTCTATTTTTTCAGCTGTGCCATTCTTTTTCATCTGCAAGTCTCTGTGGGAGCTTTGTAGAACAGATCTGCCTTCCATCGTGTGCTCTGAGCCCCCCCCAGCCCAGGCAGCTGGCTGTGCTGCCCATGTGCAGTAACTTTCACCTGTTAGGACTGTATCAGTTGCATCCTCTTGAGCTCAGGTGTAACAGGAATTCTTTTGTGCCAGGAACTGCTGGAATTTTTAATCACAAAATGGATTTCTGGACCTTTCTCTTGCTTTTTCTAAATTCTGTGTGTTACATAACTGGGGGAGGGGGGCAGGGAGCAAACTCAGAAATCTTTAAGTAAAGACCAAAGAGGGAGTGCAGAGTTATTTTAATGTCTAGAGTCTTGCATAAAAGTTGTCTGAAATCTGTATTGTACCCTTTTTGACATCTGTATAAATCTAAGGACTGGGAATCATAAGTCTCTTTATCTTTTATTTGTCTGGAGATACATCTGAATCTTTGGGTTTGGGGGGAGAGATTGGATGCTATTTCTTCCTCTTTTCTCATAGATTTGGGTTAAATTTGAAAGAACAGTGTGAAGGCGATGGGCCAGTGGAGGATTCCTTACCCATGGCAGAGGAGTTGGAACTAGAGGGTTCCTTCCAACTCACATTTTTCTGTGATTCAATGATTCCCTGATTCCATGGAGTGTAGGCATTGACATTTTGGATTAGACACTTCTCGACAGATTCTGCTTGTCCTCTTTAAAATTGTGTTCTTTACTGCTGATTTGGAGCAACATTTTCCCAAACCTGGCTATATTATGGGTGAGTAGGTAGGTAGGTATGAAATTGGCTGAAGTTCTACTATATCCCAATTAGACTAAATGTGCCACTTGCTTTGTGTAGGAGGGAGTTTTCCCACCTTAACAGTAGAGGCATAGCTCAGGTATCTGGTAGTGATTTTTTATTAATACAGAAAAATAAACCATTGTTTAAAATCCAAGAGTGAATTTTGAATGATTTTAAAGTTTCCACACTTTTACAGAAAACAAGTGTTTTCTGTAAAGTTAATAAAGTTTGCACTAACTCAGTGGAACCCACTGACCTAACCCACCCCTTTTCTTGCATACTAGCTTATTTCCAAGTAATCTGTGACTTTTGTAGCAGAACTGATGGGAAAAAAATAGTCATGACTTGAAAAAAAATTAAACACATTAATGGCAACAAGTAGACAAATTAGAGAAGGGCTAATATGGTGTTTCTATATAGTGTAGGTATTTATGTTGGGAACTATAACTGGCTGCATTTATACAAAATAAAATTTAAAAGTCTGCAACCAAGTTGTTGCTTGCTATCATTTAGGGAAATACAGAAAAATAAAAATTACATATTGTACTTTCTGAGCTTGCAAAGATTACATAATTCAAGAAATTAAAAGTTCTTTGTTTTGAATATTTAGAGAAGTCTTAATCAGCTGCCCTGTCTGCAAGCCTTCTCAGGATCTTCCATTTTTCCCATTTACACTTCAAGAGTTCTGCAGTTGCATTGTCTGCACAAAAAAAAAGCAACAGCCATGCATGCTTACACATTGCTTAATGCTGAATCCTGCTGGAGCGTTCCTCCTGCATGTCTAGGTAGAGGACTCAGGTTTAAAAATTGATCCGTGGTTCTAGGTGTGTGGAAATTGGTGCCAGTAAATGTAGTAAATAGGCATCTGCTCCCCACCAAAACAAAGGCTTCTAAATGTTGTGTTTTAACCCCTGCCAGCCCCATGCACCCCCCACTCACTCACTCCTCCCCCATGGGATGGGGAAAAGAATCAGAAGAGTAAAAGGGAGAAAACTCGTGGGTTGACATAAAGACAGTTTAATAGGCTAAGCAAAAGCTGTGTGCATAAGCAGAGCAGACCAAGGAATTAATTCACCACTTCCCATGGGCAGCCATCCCCAGAAAAGCAGGGTTCATCACTTTTAACAATGATGAACCTCTTCCCTTCCTCTTTCTTCCCCCAGCTGTATGTGCTGAGCATAACTCCATATGGTCTGAAATATCCTTTGGGTCGGCTGGGGTCAGCTTTCCTGGCTGCATCCCCTCCCAGCTCCTTGTGTACCCCAAGATTCTTTCTGGGGTGAGGTGAGGAGCAGAAAAGGCCTTGAACACTGTGTAAGCACTGCCCCTCAGTAAATAAAATATCCATCTGTTATCAACCCTATTTTCAGCACAAATCCAAACCAGAGTCATACCAAATACTATGATGAAAATTAACTGTATCTCAGCCCAAACCAGCACATTAGCTAAATGGTTCATGTTAAAATTTCACAAGGGTTAGAGAGGGCAAGAGAATACCTTAACACATCAAATAGCTAAACATTTTGAAGATCTAAATAGGCATATCTCAGAAATACTGGTCAGCTTCTTTTAGTCCTAGTCCTTGAATATGTAAAGAATCATACTCATGCCTAATGTTGGTGGGACAGCTTTGCACTCAGGTTTGAAATAGGAAGACCTCTTTCCACCATGTTAGTCTGTCTATGTGCATGATTGTAGGATGCATTGTTTGGGTAATCTCTGTTCTGTTTCCTGCAAGTCCTGCAGCTCAGTAGTGAAGGCAAATGACAGAAATGTCACAGATTTGTGTAGAGCTATCTATATGTATCTGCTGTGATAGCGAGAGGAGCTGCAAATGCTGCTGGTGTGCTGTGGCTGTAGCTGTGCAAACTTCAGGGCTGCTCCCTCACCATGGGTGCATTTCAAAGAAGAAAATCTTTCTCATAGGATGGCTCTAATCAAATGATAGAAAAACAACTCAGATTATGGCAAGGTTTCTTTCTCCCATGCTCCCTGTGTCTGTTCAGTAGTGAGGAGAAGGTCCTTGTCCTGCACAGCCCTCCCAGGCTGGCATGCAGATAAGGTGCAGTCGGAATGAGTTTCCCCTTTTGGGTTAGGCAATGAAATGTAGTCTCTGTTGTTAGAGCTAAGTAGTTTCATCATGCATCCTTGCAGGCATTATTACTGTAGCTAGTAAAAATCCAGATCATTTTCTTCCCAATTCTGAAATGAAAGTGTGATGTTCAGGAAGCTTTTTTCCTGTTGCCCCAGCTGATTTTATAGATCCCTTAAATACCCCTCTCTGACTGTGTGTAAAATGACCCCTTGGTATCTCTATTTCTCAGTGTGTTTTGGACATGATCCAGGGGAAAGTACTTGTGGTCCAGCAGTCCCAGATGGTGGTGGAACTGACGTTCACCCTGCCAGGAGCACTGGGAAGACACAGGCAAAGCCGCTGTCTGGGGAGCTGCTTAGGGAGCGCCTGCAGTTTAATTAATCCTGAGATGCTGCCACTACTGCAACACTTCAGTCCTTTGCTTCACGGTAACAGAGCCATTGGGTAAAAAAAGGTCACTTCACATGTCCCAAGATATTTATCTGATTTACAAAACAGGCAGAAGGATTCATGGGGATTTTTGTGATCTCTGCAAAAAAAAAGGAGAAATTGGGTATGCAGTGAAGCAATGACCTGCTCTGGTTTAGCCACTGACTTTGCAGATGCACGTATCCTAAATTTTATCAGCTCTCCTTAGGATCCTTGAGCTCTCCAAGACCACAGTACCTTTCTGCTGTGCCCTTTCTAAAGGGTTTTCCCATTTTTGTTCAAAATCTGTGAATTGCAACTGGGAGATGAGTGAGCCAATTCAATTGACTGTAGGCTTTGTGTCACAGCTTGGGTGGATTCCTGGCCTATTTTTCAGCTGAGAAATGTGTAAGGGTTTCTAGTGAATTGTTTGAAAGATAGATTGCAATAGTTTTCTGGATTAATTTGTTATCTAAATTTGTATAGGCATATTTTTTTATAGGTCTTAAAAATTTCAGCCATAACTTAAATATCACTGTTAAAAAGTTAAGGTCCTAAACCTGAGAAAATCTGGTTGTTTTCTACACATGCAGGCATATTTTGTTTGGATTTCATTGTTTACATTAAAATCTATGGTAGAAGACAATCCCAATGAAAGGCCAGTGGCATTGGGGATTATTTTTTTTTAACCTTTCATGTGTTGTCTGTTTATTTTGTCTTCAACACCTGCTCTCAGTTGGTTCCAAACTGGATAATAATTTTCATTGAAGTGTTTATAACATGAAGTCTTTTTTTCTTATTTTAACATGAGACATATGCCTGCAGCTCTGCAGGCCACTGTCTCACTGCCAACTTAGCAGACAGCCAGCTGCAACAGGAAACTGATACCCTGCAATTTTCATTAATGATTTATATTATTTTCAGCATGCAATTTCAACTGCATGTAAAAGATGCTTCTAATACCAAATATATCTTTGCTTCAAGCGTAAAATGAAAACAGACGCGTCTTTAGAATTAGTCAACTTTTTAAAAGGTACTTTTGTATGTACGTGGCGAGGTTAAATCCTTTTTTTTCTTCTTTTCATACAGGTCACTTCCTTGTCAAACCTTCAAGTTTTGACATCATGTTGTAAAATCATGAGTAAATTCTTGCTATTTTGCAGAGCACACCCAGCCTGGGAAACAAAAAATTGTTCAGTATTAAAAAACTCAAAACAAAAAGAAAGATTTGTTAATCATCACCCATATGACAGAAAACCAGTGAGATTGTTTTAGAGTTATTTTTCTTTTGTATACAGACACAAATGTTAAGGTATTTGCTGGAGTTTGCAAAATTTCACTTGATTTATTTGAGTTCTTTCTTGTAAGAATTTCTAAGTACTCTATTCTAATTCTTGTCAATTTGGTGTCTGTTTTAAATGCATGATGTGTGCTGGATCTGATGGCACAAGGACAGACAGCATTGCCTCTGCAGAGGCAAGGATGAATAATTGCCATCTTTAGATATTTCTAGTTATTTTATTCAGCTCAGTGGTGGTTGTAATTCTTTGGAAACTATGAGATTTTTATCAGAGTTGAATGCTGTTCTTTGAATTTTGGACAGTCAATCTATGTTAACAATCTCCACATATTTTAATGATAATGCAATATGTTGAAATCCAGTATTTCAAGGAGTCAAGCCCACACATAAAATGGAGTTACACAGTTCTGCGATACTGCAATGTTAAACCAAAGAAATCTTTTTGAATAATGGACAATAACCAAGCAATCTTTTATCTTGCAGCACCGTTGCTGTGTTGGTCATCCTACCATCTCAATGGAAGAACCAGAACTATAAAAATCACATTCTAAAGAACTTCTAGAATTTAATAGATAGCACAGGGATTTATGGCTTAAACATACATCACTTGCCCATGCAGTTCACTAAGTTAGCATACCCTGATTTTCCTTTCTTCATCTCAAGATTTTGAAGACTCATAGATTTGGCTCTGGACGTAGACCTGGCAGCTGGACAAACTGCTCATTTTAGTCAAGATAATTTACTTTCTTACATACTTTCACATATACTCAATATTTTAAGTGTTAAGTTCTGCTTCTGTATAAATTGGTGTGAAAATATATAGTTCTCCTAGTGTTTGCAACAGTCCTAAGATCAAGTTTAAGGGGTGGATCAAACTGTTCTGGTGTTGTCTATGGATCAATTCTGACTTAAGGGGCTAAGCAGGATTAAATATTTTCATTGATCTGTCAACTTTGCCTAATGCAACTTTTTTTTCCACATAAAAATTATATACCTTCTTTAGAAATGTTGTAGGGCTAATACCGGTTGCATTTTCAATAATGTCCAAATATTGTCCTGTATTACAGAAATTCAAAGACTCTACCTTATTAAATCATTACTTTCTCACAAATCCCTTCATGTGTACTCAAGCTCTAGTAAGAAATAACTAAGAAGCAGATCTTCCATGGTCTTGAATTTTAAATCAACATGGAGAAGGCACTGTCATAGTCCTGTCTCCCTATTCTTGTTTAGTTTTAAGTTTTATAGTTAAGTAAATGTCAGCTCTGGTGGTTAAAGTTCAGGTCAAGTTACATTTTGCTGTGACCTTTCTGCTCTTTTTTGCAGACACTTGGACTGGGGTCTGTCAAGACAGGAAAGCTCACAGATCAGGGCTGAAGGATTTCTTTTCCCCTTTCCCCTTTCTCAGATATCATTTTGTCAGGCAAGGAAAGTAATTTTTGTAAAATTAGATTGAGGAACCTTTGTTAACTGAAAGTTTTGTGTAAATAACAGAATGATGTTTGTGTCATACACAATTTTTAAAAGTCAAATGCATCACTAAGGCTAGTTCAGTACCAGATGTCCTATTCTCTCTTACTTTCCCACTTCATTCATTAAAATAAGCATTGTGGAAGTAGTTGCCTGATGAGAGGTGGCAACAGCCAGTCACAACCAATTAGACAAATTTACCTAGGAAAAAACAATACAAATAAGGAATTTAACTTGCCTGGCTTTGTGTTAAAGTGAGGAATGTGTGGATATAATGTGTGAATGTCCCTTGTTGATTCAAATCTCCTTCAGGCTCTTCTACATGGTGCTGTCTGCATGTATTTGTTTTGCAGGTCTGTGTACACTATGTGTATTGATGCAGCCACCAACACCTTAAAAATTAACAGGGAAAGAGAGAGAGAGGTAGAATTACAATTATAAGACAGCCTTTGGGGACTGCTTTTAGCCACAGAGAGGTGCTGCTGCTGGTTCACCAAGCTGTACTTTCTAGATGACATCTTCTTTCCCAGGCTGTTACTGAATATCAGCATGTCTGTACCAGAAGGCTCCCCAGAGATCTACCACGATCCCAGAGAGAATTCTGACTTTCTTCTCTTAAAATGTTGAGCAATTGGAGAATATATAGAAATGGCAGAAGCACTCTTCTTTTACCTTAAAGGAAATATCTTGTGTTATCTTTATTAGACTGTAGGCTGCAAAAGAGGAAAAACCTAACAAAAATTTTGAAAAAACCATGCCTCCAATAGCCTTGCCTGACAGCAGGTGAGAACTGCAAGTCAGAGAAAGTGAAACTAACTTTTCAGTTTCTTCATCTTTTACACCTTTCATCTTCTCCATACTCTGCCCACATTCCTGATAATCCTGTGCACTAAGAAGAAATGGCAGAAGTAATGGGGGCTAATTGATTGCTTCTGCATCTTGATGTTGTTCATGCTGAGGAACTGTATTCTGGCATGTGTTAACTTTTGACTACTTGCCTTCACAAACTTACTGTTGTTCCTTTGATGCTTTCAACTTTGATGCTTTCTGGTAATTTCTGAAATAAGCAAACAAAATACTTAAAAGCTGAAACAACATTTTGACTGTAGAGAATGATAATTTTTTTAATGGCAAGTTCAAGTAATTTGTCTGCACATCATAGCTATCTGCTGCTTCCACTAGTGAAGTGACCTGCAATAGCAGGTTGTTTCCCTTGTCTTCCAAATGAACCAAATCTTTACCAGCAGGTAAACATACCACGTAGGCTTTGCAGGTATTTGGCAGCAACAGAGTCCTGAGTTTTACGAAGAATTAATTCAATTTGAGATTTTCTGCCTGTATTATTTTAGCTTCTTCTGTGTCTTCATGACACAACATTTTTCATCCACAATCTGTCTCATATTCCTCCCTGTCCATCTGTTTTTACATCTGCCCCCATTTCCAGCCAGCTGCCTCTGTCTCTCCATCACCCACATGTATCCAGACCTTAGCTCCTTAGCACCTTGCTAAACTTTCCTTTTTGTTTACCTTCTCCTAAAATCTGTCTTTGGTTTCCCTAGACTCCACCTGTCAGCTGTCTTGTACCTTTGCTGCATTCATGTAGGTGAGAAGTATCTTCTTACTCTTTGTTATTCCTAATTTCAGATCAGGCATTTGTTGTGAGGAAACTTCAGTGACTGGTTGCTATCTGCAGGTGAAAATGCTGTATCCGTACTATCCCACTCATGTTCCCCAGAATAAACTACTTAGGAAAGTTCTATCTAACAGCTGGTTATGAAATTAATTTTTAAAAAAGAAAAGAAAAATAAAGAAAATAAAACAAAGACATGCTTATTTTTTTATAGCTCTGTACTACATTGGGCCCCCAAAATACTTACTTGTATTGATCGGAGATGAAAATGAGGAATGTTTGGTTTGCTCTTGTCACACAGTTCAAGGCAGGTTTAAAACAGGAGCCTTGTCTGTCTGTCTGTCTTTCTGCCTTTCCATGGCACACAGAGAGAGCTTTTTGAGGGTACGAGTCATCTTGTTTAATTAGGTGTCTTGAACCAGCTTTAGGCACTACCTGTTCCTCCATTTCCAGGGAAGAGTTGTAGGAACCATTCTTCACCAAGCTGATTTTGTGTTTACAGGGAAGGCATCCCTGCCTGGATTATGGTTTGTCTGCCAGGGACCATAGCAGGATAGTGACAATGAATGCCCAGTCTGTTCCTGGGGGCTTTTATCAACAGAAGTCAGGTTGCAAAATTTGGGTGTTGCTTTGTTTCTGTTCATAATTATTCATCTGTGCCTTTTTCTTTCTTTTACATTCAGAAAAACCCCTTTTCTTTAAAAATACTCTTATACTGGAAGTTTATCTTGTATTGGAAGTGCATTTCCTTTCACCAACACTGTCCTTCTCCAAAGGTCTGGATATTTTACTTTGAGTCCATGGCCCCTAAGTTATGTTTATGATGGTTCCTTCTCATTTCTTTGGCTTAGACAGGAAAACCACATTTGTCTGGCATGTATTTAACAAAAAGAGTATATTTAAGTGGTAATATATACTCATTTACAAGTTTTATGAGATGTTCTTTGTTACTTTTTATTTGTTGTGCCAATTTACCATCTTCTCCCTCAAGACAGTGTTTCTGGCAGATAGACAGGAACTGGAAGTTCATCGTGCCTTTGATTTTGTAGTGAGTGGGGCTTTCTGCATTTTTCAATGTACATGTACCTTCCTTAATTAAGTCTTAATTAACTCTAACCTGAGTTTAAGGTGCCATCTTGGGTGTTGCCTGTGCAAATAATTTCTTCCAGTCTCTTATTTATAGTGGTAGATGGACTGGTCTGATTTGTTTTCCCTTGTAGCAGCTGTGATTGTTGGATTTAATGTCTATTTGATTCTAGTATACTTTGCTAGTATCTCTTTCCTGGTTTTCTGGAGATAAACTGCAATGAGTCATAAAGCACTTATTCCCAGAGATGGCTTCAGCAATTGAAGGGAAACCATGAATACTTCAGGCAAAAGAACTAGATATTAAGCATAGATGGTATGAAGGTCACTGGTTTTTGTTATTTTTTTCCCCCTCCCTAAGCAGATGAAATTCTCTTCAAACAGACAGCAGAAATACCAATTAGTGTGTTTCATTCTGAAATGTAATCAAATTTAAAATGTAAAAAATCCCTTTCAGCTACAGTATAATCAGGCCCCTAATTATGAAAGGCATATGTTCCCCTCTGTCTTTCTTCCCTCCACCCATGTAGATAATTGTCCTCCTTGAATGATTTCTTCTTTGCAGAAATCTTTGTGATGTTCTACTCCAGGTTTGCTCAAAGCAATGCTGTTATCTGGTGCATTAGGTTTGTGTTGTTGGATTCTCGCAAGATAATATTCAATATAGTTACACTGATTACTTGCTGTTTCGTCTGTCATCTGTGTTTTGGAGTATCTCAAAGCTTGTCAGTCTTCCGCTGGGGATTACATCATTTTGGGGGTCTCAGCCGCTCTGAAACAAAAGCATACTTCAGTGGTAAAATATGTACGCCCGGACAGCTGGCAGTCTTTCAAGGCCCCAGAGTTGACACAGACTTAATCTCAGAGAAACACCCCCCTCCCTCCTCCCAACCTCCCTGCCTTTTTAACTTCCCTTTCTTAATGTAGGGATTTCTTTATGGATAGTAAATAGCGGCATGATGTGCATTTATTTGCTTCTTTCGCAGCAGTTGGAGGATTTATTCTGGTAGTGATTTTGGTTTCTGCATGGTCTTATGACTGTTTTGACAATGAATACTCAAATTAATAGCTGTTTCTTTAGTTGTAAGCCTGATCTATTTTTGAAACGTGCAGGTCTCTCAGTTATTAGTTTGCCTTTTCTTTCAGGGGCAGACTTTTGAGGAAAAAGTTGCTTGCACCTTCTAAGCTACCTTGTCCTGTATCAACTTCTAGCAACAAATTGGTCTCACAGGCTTTACACCCCGTAAGCACCATTTATGTTTTAAGCACTTCATAAGGGTTAAACTGGAGGACAACTGGTTCCACTAAGGTGAATTCGATCCTGGTGTCCACTGTATAAAATGCCTTGAGAGCTGTTGCAAGAAAATGCTGGTAAAAAACAGCAATGAGAAATTGGACCAAGAATTTGCCATGAGCAAATTCTTCATGTGTGTAGTTAGTCTAGATTTTCATTCTATTCCTACTACTTAGTTTGGTTTGAAAGATATATGCTGCATTTATGTTGTTCTGAGGAAAATCTGACTGCCAGATTACCAACTTGCAGCTTTTTTTTTGGGGTAGTCTGATTCCACACTCGTGCCTTGGTGGGTCCTGTTTTGGTACCAGTTTCTGCTGTAAATCTAATTCATAGGAAACCCTGCTTTGGGAGCTGCTGCATTTAGAGACACTGCCTGAATATCTCTCTCTTAGACTCATTATGTCAGGATATAGACAAAATAAAAACATCTGCAGAATATTCTGAGCTTTAACAGAGTATCTTTTCCTAAACTACTATTTAATAAAATATTTTTTCTTATCTCTCTAACATTAAAGATTTGCCTTTTCATTTTAAAGAGGATTTAGGCATAGAGTATGAGTAACTGACACAAACTAAAAATAACAAATAAAAATGTAAATGAGCTAATAATACTAATTTATTTTAATTGGCATATAGCACCAATAAATAAGTTGCTATTGCTAGGGATGTAGGTCTTAATCTATTTCTATATTTAATTCACCAGAAAATTTGTGTGAGTTTCTGCTTGATTTTTTGATAGGTTTTTAATTTGAAAAGATTTCATAGTGAAAGAGTTTGGGAAGTGGAGAAATTATGCTTTTGTTTCACATAAGATGCAGACATCTCTGGTATGACAGATAAGTTTTTATTTATGTAGAAAAGAATTTAAATAAGTGGAAAGCAAATATGGAAAAGTTCAGGGATTTTTTTTAAGACTGGAACTTTCCAAAGACATCCCTTATTAAGATTTTCTATCTCCTTTTAACTTATCACAGATTAATGAACTCCATGTTCCTCCTAATTTTAGAGGGATTTAATTACTCTTTTTTTTTTCTTGTCTGCAAAAACTTTCTAATATAAAGTGGTTAGGTAGACTTCACAATCTTTGCAAGGCGTACCATTGCCAAAAGAACACTTTGTAAGCAATTGAGTGGGATTGTGCAAGCTCTTGATGGTGTTGTTTAAATCTATGGCAAATCTGATTCCCCATTGGTTTTGCATGAAAGTCATGCAGTCAAGTGTCTAAGCTATGCAGGTTGTGCAAATTAAAAGTTTATTGCAGAGCATGTATAGTTACTAATGGCAGCTGTCCACAGGGTCCTTAACACTGAGCTGAAAATTTATCTTTTGATTTGAATGGTTCTCACCCCTAAAAGCATTAGAAAGTCTCAAGAGCATTGCTATTTTTAACTAAATAGGGCTTATGTCTTTGAGTTTACTTAGGCATCAGCCCAAAGATCATTGAAGTCAATATGAATTCTTCACTTACATCAGCATGCTCTAGGTCAAGACCTTAATAAACTGTCGTGTTTGCTCGCCAAACCAGAAGAGATTACAGCATAAAAACTGGTGTGGTGCAAACCAGTGATAGCCTGAAGTACTAATTCTATCTCCAGTCAACCTCTCAAGAAAAACAGAGATAAACACCCCACAAGAAAAGCTGAACTGTTTGTTGCATGAAAGTTACCTTTCACCTAACCCTGGTGAAAACATCTTGGCATTTCCACCCTGTGCCCACACCAGGGTGAGTGATGAGAGGCTGGGGTGAGCAATAAAACGCTGTGTAAGATTTTGGAGCATGGGTGTTTAATCATTAAGCAAACACTGGCTCATCTATGAAGTAAAAAAAAGCATTTTCATCTTTGTTTTGAAAGTCTTTTGATCATGATAGGACAATTATATGTGCTATGCAGATGTTTGGAAAGATGTGGAGAAGATGATAGTAACAATTAAGAAGCCCTGTATCAGGAACCATGAAAAGATACTTGAATTAGAAAGTTCAGTAACCTAATAATTAGGAATGCAGGTAAATTGTACGGTATTGTACTGATTCACAATAAGGAGGAAAAAATAAATACAACACAGTATGCAACATAATTCTGTTAGTTCAGAGGAAAACATAGAATGAAGAAAAAAATAAAAATAACCCTTTCATGTCATTACTTTATAACTGAGAAATCCTGTGGGCTTAAAAACAGCTTTATGAATTAAAGAAAGGGAAGAAAAATACACTAAAATTAATAATATTTATCATTAAATAACCAATGAATTCAGGATAAAAAAGTGTGCTATACAAAAAAAAAAACAAACTTGATTTTGAACTTTAAGGCAAGCATCTTCATCATTCTCCTGAAAGAGCTTAGAGAAGCAGAATATTTTCTGCATTAAAAGAGGCTAAATACTGTTCAGATCCTTACTGAATGGCCCAGGAGGAATAGTCATAGAAGGGGAAAAATATTGTTAGATAGAAAATTGCAGTCTGAATTGAGACTTTACAAAAATACTCACGTGGAAAGTCCTTCAATCATGGGTCTGAAAATGCAAACCTTTTTACTTGCTTTTGTTTAGCAGATGTATTCACCTTACTGGAAACCTTAACAATAGTATACCTTTTTTTTCTGTGTGAGGCTGAATTTTACCTTTGCAGCAAGAAAAATCACAAACTACTGAAACGTGATAATAGTATTAAAAATGTGAAAATAGTATTAAAAATTTAATTTTATTTAATTTATTTTTTTAAGTAGCTTTTTTTGAGGTATGAAAAGGAAACTGAAAGAAATTTATATCACTATGCTAAAATGTTGTCTGCTTCCTAGTTTTGTTCCATACTAAATTATTCCCTTGACAGGATAGAAAATATTTATACATCATGTTGTATGATGTATCAGCCTCTGTGTTTGTGTCTGGGTTAGTAAAAACAGAGCTACTGTTGAAGGGTGGAAATAAACATGCTGGCTTATGCCTGTGGTCACTGCTCCTGCCTCTGTTACATTTTTTGTATGTAAAAAAAATGTACTCTGGTACATTTTTTCCAGCCTGTATCAGGAAAGGTCTGCTAAAGGGCTCTTTGGGCAAAGGCTTTCATTTATGCTTTATACAATTCAGAAGGAGAAGTGCCTTGGTTTTATTAGTGGTTAATTGTTAATATTAAGTGCCTGAGGTTATTTTTTGATGGTAGCAGAATCTCCAAAAATGTTTGTCATTACTGGCCCGGGAGTGAGGTCTGGTTAGATTGGTGCTTCTCACCCCTGGGAGTCAAGTCCATATGATTTCTTCAAGTTGCTTTATTGTCCAGCTGATGGAGTAGTTCTTCTTTGAACACAATTCACCAGCTACTTTGATATTATTATCACTGAAGGCACTTCAGTTCAATTTGCAATCACCGTGGGCAAAGTGCTCCCTTGCAGTCCCAGCTCAGATAGAAATTGCTTCTCTCATATTTTGCAGATGGAGCCAGAGGAGGTCTCAGCTCGGGTTTCTGGACATTTAGCATAAAGCCACAGGGACCTTGGAGGGCACTGTGCATCACTAAAGTCATCTGAAGTTCAGATTTACCTAAAAGAAGGAGCTGAGCCCTGGAATCTGTGTTTTCCCTCATCTTATCTAGGTTGGATGGAGATCAGGGCAGGTGATGGTGATTAAAGTGGAGAGGTGCACACTGTGAATACTGGCTCTGTTCCTAAACCCTGTTTATCAAAGAGGAAGGTACTTATTAGCACAGAAGTGAGAAGGGAGTGTTGCTGGCCTACAAGTCATTGTTATCTGGATTTCTGCATGGAAATAGATGTGAAGAAGAAAATTTACCTCCAAACACAGCCTTATCCACTAGCTCGTTTCATAACTTCCTTCACACAATCAATTTGCATTCTTTACAAGCAGTGTCTTGCTTCTGTTTTCTCTCTGCCAAGGGGAAATGGAACTAAATGGCTCATTTTCTTGTGTGATTTTGGGTATCTTCTGTATGTCAAAAGAAACAGTAGATTTTTTTCTAAAGATAGTCTTGAATACAAGTGTTTACATGGTTTAGAATGGAAGAGACACATTTTTTTTCATTATACTTCAAATTGTGGATGAAGCTTTATAGCCTATGTTCTTATTTATGAGTACAAGTGGTGTTTTATTTAGATAAGTTTGCTTAGTTTACCCACACAAATGCTACACCATGAGCAAGTGCCATTGTTTGAAAAAGCCAGCACTGAAAAAGCAAAAGGTCACCATGAAATAACCATAATGATTTATTAATTATTATAAATATTAACATAATAATGCAAAATGCTTGCTCAGTTTTCTTAAATATCTGCAAAAAAGGTATTTCCTTATGCAGGAAAATTCAACAGAAAGGAGGTTGTTTTCTGGCCATTAGTCTAAGGACAAGTAATAAAAAACTGTAACCCTGTAAAAAAGCAGAGGCTTGTAGTAGTTGACAGCATTTTTTTACAGGTGGTTGTTGTTTCTAACTTGGATTGATTTCCTGATCTGGTTCACAGTGTAGCTTGTCTATCAGCTTGTAGCAGTGCGGCTGAGGGAGTTGGTTTGCAGTGCCAGAGGGTGCCAGGAGGGTTGAGGACTCTTGCTGTCATCCTGCCTGCTGGGCAGCCTAGACAACCATTTGTTTCATGAACTCTGTTCCACATGATTAGCACTTAATCAGCCAAATTCATGAATTCCATAGCTTTCACCACAGTATCCTCCTGCTCTTTCTGTTCAGTCTTTACACTGGTTGTTAAATTGTTTCTGAAATAAAATAGCAGGCACTCCTCTTGAGACAGAAGAAGTTGTGTCAGTCCTTCTGGTGCCCTTCAGCACTGTTACCATTGTCCTGCAGCTTTTGTCTTCTCATAATAGCAGAAATGCATCCTATCAGTTATGTTGTTGGATAGGTGCTAATCCCCACTTCCCTTTTTCCTCCCCATCCCCAAAACATTTTTCTCTAGGGCATTGATTATATCTTTATATACTCTCCTTTATTCATTTTAATCTAATCTACCTCCCTCATTACATCATTCTCTCCTCTTCCTGACGGGAAGTCGTGTCGAGGGGAGCTCCCCATGCCCCCTGAGATTTGTCTCAGGAAGATAACTTGTGCTGCTGAAGGTCCTGTTTTATGCTTTGTGGAGCACTGAGGTCTAGACACAAATTGCATTTTGTCTTTCAACAACAAGGGCTGTTCAGCCTGGAGAAGAGGAGACTTTGAAGAAATCAAATTACAAGAGAGCTGGCAAAGGGCTTATTGGAAGGGCATGTAGTGATTTAACGAGGGGGAATGGGTTTAAACTAGAAGAGGATTTATTTAGATTAGAAGCTAGGAAAAAATTATAAGGAACAGGTTGCCCAGAGAAGTTGTAGACACCCAATCTTGGAAGTGCTCAAGGGCTGGATGGGACTCTGAGAAACCTTGTCTAGTGGAAAATGTCCCTGCCTATGGCAAGGGGGTGGAACCAGCTGATCTTTAAGGTCCCTTCCAGCCCAAACCATTCTATGATTCTATAAAGTACTGCATTTTTAGCACATACTTACAGTAAATACAGCAAGAGGAGAACCAGTTAGCAATGGTCCCCTGGTGCGAGTATTCCCGTTACCTTGGAATTTTATAGTGCCTCAGTATGGCATGTTTATATCCCCCCTCAGGAGCATCACTTCAAGGATATGGGTGTGCTATAAAGTAATACCACAGTGCTGGCAATGTGCTTGCTAAAGTCCTTGTAGTATTTTCTCATACTTTATTATTTCTAAATAGCCATTTGTTATGGTGCTCCACAAGGGAGTAATGCTACAACACAACAGTTAGACTTCCTTTGTTCCCCAGAAAATTATGTCTTACACAGCCACATTTATTTAAGAGACTACATACCTTAGCCTCTATTTGCATTTTTTGGATAGATTATTTTTACCCATAAATTGTATCAATCTCTACCCAGATGAAATGTGAAATTAAATTTTAAAATTGCAAACAGTTTTTGTTTTTAATCAGTTAAATAAAGCTTCTTTAAATGATCTAAAAGCCTCACTTGACTAGACATCATCCATTGCTATCTGCTTTTTATCCGTAAATTGGAAATTGGTTTTCTGTATCTAACAAGCAAGGATTTTCTCAGCTTCAAGTGAACTCGCCTTTGAATTGAGCTACGTGAATAAAGTGATTTAAATAAAATGTTCTCCCTGCACCTGCAGAAGAAGCTGCAGCTGCCAAAAGATGAATACTTCAAAAAACGTGGGTCCTTAGGATTCAGCCATCGATTTCTGCCAGTTTAGTACTTTGATGTTCTTTGAAAATTCAGCACCAAGTGAACAGTAATGGGGGTTATTATGTAAGTGTAGCTCTTTAAAAAAAATAGCATGATTTCAATTTGAAATCTTAATAAGTAAAAAAATTTAACTTCAGTGAAACTATTGGCAATTTTTAATACCTATTTTTTATTCATTCTCTTGTCTCTGAAATTAGTACAGGTTTTCTATACAATCATGTCAATGCAGGTGTTAGAGGTTAACTGCCAGCAGAGACAGGTATTTATTTAAAAAGATAAAAAAAGATAAGCCAGAGAGGGAAGCATAATTTCCCCAAGTCACCAGGGGTGGAGGGTGTTTGTCCAAGGTTTCTGAAAGAATTTCAGGAAGCAGCTGAGTTACATTCACATGTAGCTTACTGAAAACAGTTACTTCAACAAAGAAACTGGTGTGGCTGACAGCATACCTAATTTAGAAAAGTGGGTATATTTATGAACCTTACTTTCCTACTGGCACAAAGAGTGAAGTACTGAAGAGAGAAGTACAAAGGCAGGAGATGGCTGTTGAGAGCTGTAAGCACAGGCAGGAAACTTCTGGGATGCAGGGGAGGGCAGTGTCCAGGGCCATGGGTTGCAGGAGGTAGCAATGACCCATGCAGGAGCTCTCCCCCATTTTTAATGGCACTGCAGATAAATTCTTGCTTCTCCTGACAGAAGGATAGTATCCATCAGAAACCTGGATCATCAGCAATGTGCTAATAGACCTCCCTCACATCATGATGGGAGGAAGAAGGAGCTATTCAGTGCATAGTCCACTTTATTCTGCTTGAAAATGCAGAAATATTGTGGTAATCTTATGCATTTAGAAAACAAGTTACAGAAATTCGCTGTACTCAAATGCAGGAAGGAGCATATAACTCTCTCTTTGGCTTGTTGTTGTTGTTTTACCCAGTAAAAATGACATTGGATTAGGTTTTTTGCAAGTAGGAGATTAGCTATGTTTTAAGCCTGGACAGCAGTTGTCAAATAAATTCATTTACTACTAGCATTTTTGAGGGTTTTATTTTGCATAAGTTGAGATTGGCACTTAAAAGTGAAGTCATTTTTCTCTTTATTATGTTCAGTTATATAAATTAATAGACAAGGTAAAAAAAATGCAGCAATGGGAAGTGAATAGACAGAAGGGCATACAAGGAACCAGGGTTATCTGGAAAAGTTTGAAAAAGACAGGAGAAAAACTGAAAAAGTCTAAACCATGAGTTTTTGTATGAAGAATTTTGTTCTTATTTGCCTTTAATATGGGGATGCTGAAATTAAAATGGTATATAGTTTGGGGGCTATCAGTGGAGGTGTTTCAGATACAGCTCTTGTGTTAATTTTCTAGTGTGAACCCAGGAGACACACTCAGTTACGTGGCCCACATATGCACCTTCATGCACTTCCACGAAGGAATGTGCCTTGTAAAGTCTACCCATGGCTGGAAGAGATAAGACAGGATCTAGTGCTAATTTCCTTTTTTGTGCTATTGCCTGAGCAAAGTTTGCAGGACGCAGTCACATTGCAAGGAACACGTGTTGATATTTCGGACTGTCAGGTGTCATGGTTTTAAAGTTAGTACCATTACATAAGAAAAAAGCCCTCAAATACCAGAATGATATATTATATTTTTTAAAAATAGCTGAAATATATTCTATTAGCAGTAATGATGTGGTAGAAATAAAAATAAAAATGCTATATTTCACAGCTGAGCACTTCAAAGGATATTCCTCTCCCAGTAATCCTCTGATCTGCTTCATGTCACAGGTCACCTAAACAATATTTACAAAACTCCTGACTGGAACACTCATTCAGGATTTAAGGTGTCGCAATTTTTTTTGGCATGAAAAGTTCAAGTGCTCCAATATTTCTCTAAGAATTTTACATCAGAGTTAGTTTTATATAGACTTGTGTTTGTGAATATGTCTCCCTACGACCAATGTAAAACTCACCTGGGAAGGGGAAAACTTTTCTTCTGACAGCTGTGTGATCAGGTTATGCAGTGTCTGTTGTGTTGATACTTTGAATGTGCTCAGAAAGGTGAGGACCAAAGTAGGAGGCAAAAGGCCAAACTGAGAAACTGGTGAGAACTCCTGGTTCCAGTTACTACTGAATGTAAATATCCATATATATTCTCCACAGTGCTTTGCCTTGGAAGAGTAAAATGCAACTAGTAATTGCTCCTGTAATTTTGAGTGTGGGCTGGATTTGGATGTGAAGTCTCTCTTTTAGCACCAAACTCATCTTGAGAGGCTGGTGTTTACCACATGATGCTTGGGCAGCAATGGATTCTGCTGTCTCAAGCAGGCATTGTCTTTAATTTTAATTCTAGATGGCATTTCCAAATCCTCCAAGGGATGACAGTTTGGGAATTTCATACTGATCAGACAGTTCCTAGTTATATCAATTACACGGTCCTATCTCTTTCCACAGACTAAGCTTACTTTTACTCTGTCTTACTACGCCAATTAAATGATATCTGAATTAAGCTGATTACTGCAAGTTCCCATGCAGTTAGTTGCAAACCCTTGCAGAAGGAAAGCTGCTTGGGAAACCCTAGTGTTAGGCATATTGGCAGGTGTTTAAAGAGACTTCTTTCATATTTTTTTTCTATTTTTTGTTTTTACAAGAAAAGAGCATATTCAAAATATTTCTGTCACACCAAGATGAAAGGGCCAAGTTCCCAGGGTCACAGCTGAATATTTTAAGCTTTCTGAAATAGGAATGCCTGGTTGCTTTGTCCATGAATGATTGGAAGGAAGAAGGATATTTTTTCAAATCTGTTTAATTAAGATGCCTCTTCAGTTCTCCCTATCCTTCATTTCAATAGGTTTTCAGAGACTTTCAAAACAGAACTACACAGGGCTCTATTTCAAGTGTGCTGTAAAGACCTGATAATATAGCCTCTGTGGCTGGGGCACAGAATCTTCCTTATATAGCTTTTCTGAACAGGATGCGCTTGTTCTGCAACAGATCTTGTGTTGTTTATTCCTGATAACCATTCTCAAGTCAGTATAAATGACACATCCAGATAACTTTCTTCCTCCCTGATAACAATCTGGTAGTTTATACCACTTTCCAGAAGTGTATATTTCTGCTTAGTTCTTTCGGGTGCATTTGGTATGGCCAAAGTAGTAATTCTTTCAATATCTGCCAGCTAGATCAGTTTTGAGAAGAGTCTCTTCAAAGCAATGTCTGTTTAGAACTGACTTATTTATGTGCAGTTTTTGTTCTACAACAAAGCAGTCAGTGAAATGGAGCATCAGTTCCTGGTGCCTGAGAAAGAGGCCTGAGAAAGGTCTCAGAGAACAGGTATAATTTAGAAAGTTATTTGCAAGGACTCTGTGTCCTCAATAGCTGTGTACATGTGCACATTTCAGATCTTATTTTCAAGGCTCAGTTTTTTTAACAAAGTGCAGTTGGATGTTGAAAGGACAGTGGCTCATGCTGAGAAGGAAATGATTGGGATCCAGGGAGGTAACTAGCAAAGCTCTTCAATGGTGGTACACTCAGGACAGTTGTATGGTCCCATAAATGGCTTTAGCATATTAGGGATGCATATAGGGTGCTGGTGACTCAAAGTTGTCAGTACAGGGGAGGTGGGCTGTCATGCAGAAAGGAACTGGGCCACATAAAAGAACTAGGAATTGGGCAGAATGTCATGGGTCAAAATAGATGTTGAGACTACTAATGAGATATGTTGTCTGGAAAGAGTGACTGATACATTGCTGAGGTATCACAGGCAGGTGATCCTGAACTAGAGTTTTGTGTTCGTGCATGTCAGGCAGCTAATTACAGCCAGGCAGATGTGTCATGGATGTTGCTGAATTTGGGCTAGGAAAATTCCTGTAGTTCTGTTTGCTCACATGCACAAGTTGCTGTAGCTGGAACGAGTTAACAGAGCTTGTTGCGTGTTAAGGAAGGAGTTTTTGGATGCTGAAGAGGAACATGCATGTTACAGGATGGAGAATGATTAAGACTAGGGAGCAAAGGAGGAGTATCTTACATGGGGGACTAGCTGGTTTGAATTGCATAACATTACAAAAGCAAAGTGAGGAGGTGGATGCTCTGTAAATATGCTTGGGAGCCAAAACCCAAGCAAACAGTGGTGTATGCTGCATATCAGATAGGACATTACTGGTGTAAAAACAAACAGCATAAGCCTGATGATAAACACTGTAGGAAAACAGTAGCAAGTTTCTAACTGTGCAGTAGCACACTTGTATGTAGGTCTGAGGGCACATAAATCCCCCTCTAACATGCTGTTCTCCAAACAGAGCTCTGTAAATAAGTAGGATTGTATAATAATGTGGCCCACAAAATAAGAAATTAATAACAAGGGATTGATAATTGTCGAAAAATACATTTCCAGTCCTTTTTGTTCATAAGTTATAAGATATCAAAAAGGTAAACACAAAGTATGTAGGGGTTTATTAGCTATAACATCTCTCTTGCTATCTCTTTCAAACATTTTAAGGTACTTTCTGATTTTTTTTCTCTGTTCTGAAATTGCATTTACTAGTAGAAAAATGAAAATATATTGCCATACTTGTAGGGGGAAAAATATGTTCTGTTGTATCTGACAGCCCATGAGATACAGGGATGCTGCAGTTCCATGTCCCCAGGTTCAACCATTAGCAAAGCTGAAGATGTACACTGTGTGTACATGCACACACAGTGTATATATAGATAAATCCCTTCCTCTGAGTCCTGCATTCAGGTTCCTCACCTGCCATTGTGCCACAGTGCTCCTCTGGGCTTGTGCAGGTGGGTCATTGGTGTATCAAAACATCTCCTGTGATGGGTGTTGGAGTAGCTGGGCAGGATATTGTTTGGGCTCCTCCTCCTGCAGTCATGTCACTGTGCTCCTTCATAGGTGTGCAGATGAGATTTTGTTAAGTAATGACAGTGAACAAGCTCAGCTTGGAATGTGGTTCAAACAGCAAGCAGCTCTAGGAGACAGGGCGGTCTCCATTCGGTAGCTGCACAGCACAGGTCCATGCTTAACATGAGAAACATTGAACTTCACTATATTTTCCCAGAAGACTGGTGGAAAAAACTTTAAAAAGTACGACTGCAACATGGAAATGTCTAGATGATAGCAAATATGTTTGTCAGATGATACTAGGGAAGAAAAAGAAATTCAGACATTCTCATCTGCATATGTCCTTATGATACATAGAAATAATCTGTTCATTCTGAGCTTTTAGTGAAATTTTATAGAATAGTACTAAAAATACAGACAGAGAGATAGATCAACTTTTTTTCTGCAAAGTATATCATCCTTTCATCTCCCATTTTCACTTATCAAAGCTTTCTGATTAAATTAATGGACACATATGGCTATTCCTGAGGGATTTTGCTTTAATTCTAACTAGCTCACTCCTAGGTACCAGAGAGGTCTTCTACATGCACTTTTTGACATAGAGTCGGCTCTAATACATTTCTGTTCACAGTAAATGACTTCTGCCCAGGTAGCTGCCGTTATGCTTGTGCTGAGGTTTTTTCCCTCCAGGAAAAGTGTTTATATAGTCTTCAGCTTGTCTCTCTGTCCAAGTGGAGTGCCTTAGTGTGTGTAATATGTGACATTACAGTTGGAGGAGAAGAATCGAGTAGAATCATAGAATCATGGAATTATGACCTTCAAAGATCACCTTATGCTCCTAGATATCTTTCACTGTCTCAAGTTGTTTAAAACCCTGAGCTGTAAACTGATGTTGAACACTTCCAGTGATGGGTAGTCCACAAACTCTTTGAACACTGCTCCAATATCTCACTACTTTCACAATAAAAATAAGTCTTCCTTACAGCCAGCCTAAATCTACTCCTTTTCAGTTTAAACTGAATAGCAGTGCTTCCAGCTTTGCTGAACACCTACCTCTCTTTCCTGAAGGAAAAAGGCAGGTACTCCCAGCTCATTTGAAACACTCAAGTGATGAGCAGATTTCCCTTTCTTGCTCCATGCTCCTCCCCTCAGCTATTTCTAATTTTATAAAAATAATGCACTTGGACAATTCAAAGCTTTTATTATTTGATGCCTACAAAAAATTACTGTCAAAGATTCCTTTTAAGAAACCATTTTGAATGAAGATGAGAAGGGGCTCTTATTCTTTCAATTCTTTCTAGGTAACAAAGGTCTTGTATTTTACAAGTCTTCATTACGAATGCAGTAAAAATCTTTACATTTTTAAGATGGTCAGAGCAGGATCCACTTTAATATGGGCACATTCCCTAACAGTAGATACAGATTCTCCCACTTATGTCTTGCTTTCGAACTAAAAGCAAAGTAAGTATATTTTGGCTTTACAACTTCATTACTTGCCAGGAATATATAGATTCAAACAGTGGCTGATAGTACTTTAGCAATAGCTACAGTCCAAAAGATGTTCAGTGTGGTTGTAAAGTGAGATGAACCAAATAAATTAGTCTGTAGAAGAGCTGCAAAGTCTGCCAAGTATGCTCTATCATCTTCCATCTTCATGTTTCTGGCTTCAGCATGGATGGTGTGGCTCAGCCTCCCTTTAAGAATGGGTGCTTGGAGTGTGTCTGACTGCCAAGATCTGTGTAACTGGGACCTGCATTCTTAGTGTCTTGAAAAATTGAAGACTCAACAAGGTTGACATGGAGAACAATTTGGGGAAACAGGAAGGAGTTGCATTGTTCCATGGTGCCACTCTCTTCTCTTTTCCACCAAAGCAGTAGTGCAGGAGTAACCATGCATTGCATTTATGTTTTGCATGCAGAATAGGCCTGGCACGTCCCCAGCACACTGGATTCTCCATGGATGGGCTGCACAGCACATGTACAGATTGCTGCATAGCTGACATTTCTTTCACTAAAACATGGGAGCCATGTGTGCACATGCCTGGATTATGTGCCATGACTGTGCAACATCATCTGGCCAGGTCTGCTTGAACCATGCATCCACTGCAATGATCCTGTGCCACACAAAGTGGGCTTGTTACATGCTGAAGTAAGAGAAGGGAGTGACTCCTTTCTGCAATTCCAAGTGATGAGAATTGGGAACCCCAACACTGAAAGATTTAGAAAGTATGAGCCTTTGGCAATATTTTCCTTAAACTATTTTTGTCTAGGATTATAGCTAGATTTGGCTACACATCTGTCTCTGAACTTCTGTAGGGAAACATAGCTGTTGTAAATATAAATGTCTTTAAAACTTCCATTTAATTGGTAATTCCACAAATCTACAGTATTTTAAAATTGATTTTTCCCATATTTAACTTCTAAGGGCACTGAAATAGAGGCTTTGCAAAGCGGCGTCTAAAGCGTAGCTGTTAGAATTGTGAACAGCTGTGTATGGGAATCACACAATACACATAATGTACTGTGACAGCAGGGGAGCTAATTTGCAGAGAATTGATGGGTTTTTTTACTTTCAAGGTCACTTTAGACACCGCTGTGCAAATCAGCCCTCAAAACTATAAGATAGAAGAAACTATTAAATATTTTTATGCATGTAGAAGTTAATAATTAGAGTGACTCCAATAACATTTAAGTGAGCAAGAATTAAAGATCTTAAAAATATTTTTACGTAAAAGAGGTGAAATTTCTGAATGATCTGTAATACAATTTAAATTCATTTGAAACTTAGATTAGGGTTATTTTTGAACTGAAACAATGCATAGTCAGTGTGGTTAAAACTTTCATTCAAATGCACGTTGGTTTGTTGTTTTTTTTTAAAATTCTATAACCACAGAAGACAATCATCCGTTTTCATTCTACTTTAAAAAAGACATATTTCAACTTTATGAAGTAGGTGTTTTCTGCAGAATGGGTGCTGATGAGAACCATGCATAGAACAGGAAGTTCAGAAGACAGGGGATGGCAGCCGAGAGCGGCTCCATCTGCTCTGGAAACTCATTGCTGTAAGCACGGGCCAAAATAACTGACAACACAAAGTCATTATTTATGGAAAGACTCTGAACTCTGGCCATTTGTCAAGCTGACTCAAGTAGTCTGCTGCTGGGCCTGATGAGCTAGCAAGTATCTAACATAGATTTGTGCTCTAATAAATGTCAGATACAGAGGTGTTACTGAAACAAATTGCTAAAGTATCAGTAGAAAAGGGGAACGTACATTGAACAGCAAAAGTCCCTAATTAATGACTTCACTAATAAGTACTGGAAAGCATAAAATGCATTAATTTCAAAAGAAAAGTGTGGGAGAGAGCAGCATGGTGTCCCAGCCCTGAAGCCAATGGCAGAGCTCTCTCTGAGTGTTACAGAGCTAGGGTTTCACCTGCTGTGTACAGCATTTAAGTGTACTTCTCTGTACATTCACTTCATCCTAAGGGAGTTGGGATGGTTCATGGTTTTGTGAAACAGTTTCCATGTCTTCCTATTTAGTGAAAGTTCCAGTCCCCAGACCAATGAAAACATTCTCCCTTCTCTTAAAAAATGTGCATCAGCAAGTATAGATGATATCTTTTAGATTAATAAAAAATGTTTAGGATGATGATGTGCTCTTTTAATGCTAACTTCTGTTGAAAGCTGGGATTTAGAAGAAAATCAGCTGAAATAAGCATGGCAAATCTCATGGCCAAGTCAGGTTGCATTTTTTTTGGCTGTTCTTTTGAGGGTTTCCCAAGTCTTGTCATCATGCTCAAATAGATTAATTATATCATGTTAAAAAATTACCAGAAGGAAGATTTCTTTCTGTAACTGTATGGTATACATGCTATATATGCCCAACAGCTAGAAATTTGTGTGCCTTCCTGCTCAGTTGCTTTTGTACCTGACTTTAATAGCAAAAAGTAACTTGAAGCTGTCTTCAAAATGTGTCATGATTCTTAGTTAGTTACAGGCATTTTCCTATTGCAAAAACATTTTCTAAAATAGGCACTTCTAAAAAAATAATAAACCCAAACCTCCAAGTAGAAAGCCTGTCCAAGTTCATTGCTTGGCTGCGTGACACACAGCAAGAAAGGGAGCCACATGTTCCCGTCTGGAAAGTGATCAGTTACATTGTTCTAAGAATTAAAATGTGTCCATATGCTTGCATATGTACACACAGACACGCATACTTCAGATCATGCTGATAATGGCATTTCCAGTCTCAAAAGAAAAATAGATTGTGTAAAAAATACTTTATTTATCAGGTGGAGAATTTCATTGTGGTCTACCTCTTTGACTTTAAAAATACCCTGTTATGATAGCAAGAGCAGTCTTAGAGTAGTTAACTGATTCTTTCATTTAGTCTGTTACTAAATGAAAAAAGGTGTCCATTGATCTCCCACTTATTTATCATATTTTATCTAGTGTAAATGAAGGTTATGTGTATCTGTAGTTCTATATAAAATAGTGTATCTGTTATAGTCCTGTACATTGGATATTCTAGAGAGTTGAGACTCTCATAATGAGTTGTAGGTATGTGACAGTCTTTTATTACATGGCTGTGACAGTCTCACCTGCATGCTGGCCATTAATCTGCTTTTCAAGAAGGTGTAACTTTACTGTCCCCAGGCAATTTTTCAGTCTCCCTGTGCAGAAAGGCAAAACCTGCTACAAAAATGTCTCCATACTATCAAAGGTAGAACTTCCTCCAAAAGTGCTCTCAGTGAGGCCTAAAATGAGCAAGGTTCAGTCTAGAACTAGTGGTGAAGTCACTAGTGGACCATTGGCATAACTGCAAGTGTTCAAGGCCAGACTGGACAGGGCTCTGTGCAACCTGTTCTAGTGGAAGATGTCCCTGCCTGTGGCAGAAGGGTTGGACTGGAAGATCTGTGGTGGTCCCTTCCAACCCAACTATGTTCTGTGAAGCAGGACATTAGTAATGAGGGAGTGAGGGGGCAACCATATTTCTGCTGACCTAAGAAAAGCCTCCGTCACAAGCCTTCCACACTGTAGAAGGCTTTGGCAAAAGTGGTAGAAAGGAACAAAGACATCTTACAGCCATTGGGATCTGAGGCTATCAATACAATTAGGAGCTGTAGATGATGGGGAAGCAGCTGAAATGACACATATGGCCTTCAGCTTGATCCAGCCTACTTTGGAGGAACTGGTTGGGACCTTAACCATACCAGAGCCATGGTTATGGACCATAACCATAGCCTTAACCATAAACCAGAGTTATGGTGGTGACAGTAATAGTGTTTGTTAACAGCACTGAACCTATATGGGGGTTTGTCTCTTTATCAGTGGGTGGTATGGAGGGGCCCTCCTAGGATAGGATGCCCAGTGGATCATGAAGTCAAGGTACAAGCACCCTGAGGCATGCTGGATCACGCCTTCCATGCACTTTTCCTATCACAGTGTTCCTTACTGTCTGCTTAAAAACAGACCCTTTTGGGGCTTTGGGGATTAGGTCTGATATGCACAAGTATGTGGCAGTGGCTTTACCTCTGTTGTGTGAGTTATTACTGAACAGTTCTTATTATGTTCATGAAATTTAGCTGTGTTTTTCTGTCTCCATTAGGAGTTTATTTATAACAAAAAGAATTTATTTTGTCAGTTAACTTATTTACTTTTCTTTCACTGAAATGTAATTTCCAGTGAGGAAGACAAGTCTTGGTTTTGGGAAGGGGAGAAGGATCAGATATTTTACAAATGAACAGCCAGTTTCTAAATTCTGTGCTACAAAGGTTATTGTGGATTTTTACTGCATTTGATACTCATTATGATGTACATGATCTGTTCTTTCCATGAGGAATCCTGCAGATGTAAAGGCTCACACAATGGCTGGTTTAATTAGAAATACAGTGTCAAGAAATTTGGCACCTTTTTCATTCTTTGTTCAAATAACAAACGTTAAACACATGGACTCCAATTAATTCCTGAAACAATTTTACTGATTTGAGTGGCATTACAACAGAGGTCATTTAGGCTATGACATCAATTTCAAATGAGTTATTTTTTTATTAACTTCTCTAATTAGAATTGCCATCAAAAAATCAGTGGTAAAAGAGGAATAACCTGAGATCTGAGAAAACTGGCTTCAACCATACTTTTATTAGCAAATCATTTCACAGAATCACAGAATCCTAGAACGGTTTGGATTGGAAACCTTAAAGATCATTGAGTTCCAGCCCCACTCCTATGGGCAATGAACCTTTCACTAGACTAGGTTGCTCAAAGCCCCTACCCAACCTGTCCTTGAATACGGGTGAGGCATCCACAACCTTCCTGGGCAGTCTGTTCCAGTGCCTTACCACCTTCTCAGTAAAGAATTCATTCCTAATATCCAACCTAAAGGTAACCCTCCTTCAGTTTAAAGCCATTCCCCCTTGTCCTAGCACTACATGCCCTTGTAAAAAGTCCATTTCCAGCTTTCTTGTAGGGCCCCTTTAGTTACTGATTTATAGGTGATTTTCTGAAATTGTTCTGCTAAGTGCCAGCACTGAAGAGAGAGTATTTTTATTAATCCCCCTTTTTCTGCTTTTGGGAGAGTGACAACTGCAGATTACTGAAGGTCCTCTTCTGTAACTAGAGTTCACTTGTATTCTTGCAAATTGTCAACTGAAGTAGTTTGCTGCTGCAAGTTATTGGTGGTAATGCTTATAGAATTAGGCTCTTAAGTTACAATATTGTCAAAGAAGCTGTTACATACAGTAATAAGAATCTTTAAAATGTCTAACTGATATTTGCTTTGAGAAATAGTAATTTCACATGCCTTTGCTGCAAGTGTTGATTTGTATGTGTGTCCATACTCATTTCCAAGGTGCAAAATTAGCAAATGACTAGTGGATTGAATCAGTAAAACTATTGTGCTCTGTGCAGAAGTGAATAAACCAGCTATTTTAACCCCAGCCTTGGCTTCCCCTCTCCTGGGCTTCCTAGCGGATCCTTTTGAGATATATCTGTTCGCAAAATAAAGACACTTTTTATGCTTTTTAGTACTTGCTGACTATTTGCCAAGGATTTCTATGAAGTATCTGTGAATATAGCCTGAGACAACACGACACTGCTTCCCCTGTTTCCTGTGGTGAATGGCGAGTCCCTATGATAAACTGTAACACTACTCAAGGTAGGAAGGGTGAGCTGCCAGAAACTATTTATCACTTCACTGGCTTTGTACCATGTACATCCGTCTGAAGTTAAATTGAGGTTGTAAGAGGAGTTTTCTTTTTGCTCCAGCTTTGCCAGCAATAGTATCTTGCATAAAGATGAACATAAAAAGTTCAGTGTTCAGCCTTAGATGTTCCCATGCAATGAAGAGAAGATGGAAGTGATAAAAAATTTAACTCAAATACCTCCAGTTTCTGACAGCTAATGCTATAATGTTAATCTTCTACTTGATAAGGTGAATGCTTCTTTATAATGGTGGATTTCAGGATGATATTTTATGTTTTAATATATAATGTCAGATTTCACCCTTTTTGGCTATTTTAGGAGTTTTAAAATACTAACATCTCCCATCCTTTCATTCTATTTGATGTTGGTCTTATGGATAAAAAAGTGACTTCTCTTTTGTCTATACACCCTCATTTTAGAGATGGTATATATTCTAAGCTAAAAATAAAATGTACGTGATAGTCTAAGCAAAGCTTTACAGTTCAACTCATTATAAACCAATAAATTCACATGAAGTTAATATTTCTGCAGTAGAATGTGAGTTTAAATTTTTGTGATGTTTGTCTCTTATTCATTGTCTACTGCAGTGAATCCCATGATACATAACTATTTTGTAAAATGGAAGTATGATCCAAAGAACTCAGCATGCATTCAGCAACCTAGCACTTCTCATTTTAGCACATTCAAAGCAGACATGCATCTTCCTTATACGTGCTGGTTGTGTTTTGATTTAATGGCTGTGCCAGGTGCTGCTTCACTCAGAAAAAAAACTGAATCAAAGAGACAAGAGACTTCATTTGTGAAAAGACAGTACTTGATATGCAGCCATCTGATAGCAGGTGGCTACTGATGCACTGCTTGCTCTTACACATCTTCCAATAACTCACTAGTTGTAGCTGTTGCAAAATGTGGTTTTGCTAGGAGAGCTTTCCAGTTTCCATTTCTACTGACTGCAGCTTGTTTAAGTTTGGGCTGTTATTTTTGAACTGTTGGCTCATGCTAACAGGAATATTGGCGGCCAGTCTCATCAGCTCAAGTGGAACAGGGTGCTGGAGCCGACCACCCTGCTGTCTGAAGACAAGGAGCCTGAGAGCAGAGCACACCGCTTGGGAGCAATTATGTACTGGGTGACCTCCCAGCCACTCCACACAAAGCATCTCCTTTCCCATGCTTTCTCCAGACCTTGGCAATAGCAGAGAGCTAAATGGATGAGAGGGTGTTCTGGGAGAGACAGAGCTGGGGATGAAGGGAGGCAAAGAAGCCTTTATTTCTAGACCTTGAGTGGGTATTTTTGAAGCCTTCATGAATATTTTGCATATGACCCCAAAGCTTTAAGTAAGGCATATTTTAAATTAATCAAAATATATCACTGCAAAAATTTTATTTGTATAACCAAAATTCCATCATACAATCAAAATTCACCTATTCTTTAAATTTATGGTAACAGCAAACTGATTTCATGCTTTTCTGAGCATGTTAAAAATGTTTAATATATCATTTGAAAAATGTTAGTCCAGTAGTTATGTTTTCTTTTTACACCAGAATACAAAAATGCATTATAAAAATGCCATGAAGAGAAATAATTGGTTGCTAGTCCATGCCAGAGACTGACTGACTGACTGACTGACTACACAAGACCCTTAAGTAATAAAATTGCTTTAACCACAGATAGCTTGGCCAGATTCCTTTATGTGATTCTCACCCTCCACCCAGGATTCATAATTTCATTTCACTTGATGTTTACCTTGCTGTAAGCTACAAACACACAGATAATGTGTCAAATCCAATTCATAGTCTTGGCTTTGCTTTATGACAGAAAAAAATTGGATTTGCTCCATTATTTTAATGTTTGTGCTTAAAGAGCTTTCAAGAGGTCAGTTACTTTCAACTGATACTTCAACTGTTGCTTTCAATACTTCAATGTTTGTGTGGGTTCTTTCACAGAGAAATGGGGATATTGAAGCTGATCAAATAAAGGACACAGTTTCTGCTAAAAATCCAATTCTCGTGACTCGCTGCTTGGTTTTACCTTGCATTCCCCTTTCCTTTTGAATTTTGCTCTCACAAGGAAGGGTAGCTAAGTAAATACAGTAGCAGAGAAGCAAATGGAAAACATCTGTTGTTCTTATTCAGGAATGTAGTGACTCAGGTTTTATGAACATCTGAACTCAGCATTTTTACATATTTGTATAATTTTCTGTAATTTAAAATTTTTGCTATAAAACATATAGAGAATACTGTAAGAATTCTGGAGATTGTACTTGTACTTTTGAAATGACAGACCTGAAAAGGAATGAGAAGAAGGTGTTTTTTTGGTTTTGTTTTCTCTTAAATGGAAATTATTCAGAACCCCAAGGAAATATGAAGAGGATACAGGAACACTCCATGGCTTAGAGTAGTGCCTGTGTCTGGAATGGTCACTATAAGGAAATGAAAATTAGAGTGATCCTTCCCTGATATGCCATTGAGTTCTCCAGCTATTGGAGCATTACAAGATTTGCACAGCTAGAGGTTGATCTTGTAGCTACAATAGCAGTGTAATGGAAAGGGGTATTCTGGGGTTTATAAACTGCAAGACTAAGGGATATTTTAAATAGATGGAAGCACAGGGGTTTGTTAATAGAAAATGGCTAGGTACTGTGACTTAAAGAGAAGTTTTCTGTAAAGTAACATCTGGTTTTGATAATAGAGTAATCTGACCTAAAATATTAAGAATGTCTTTCTCAAGTTGAAAATGGCTTCTTCTGCTAGTATGGCCTATTTTTGTATCAGGGATCATTGTGGAAATCTCTTGCTGTCTCTCACTCTCTCAGACCATCTCCTTTATTTCTACAGCTTTCTCCTTCTCTGCATTTAGAGCCCCTTCAAAACTTTATTCTGTGCAACTCTGGTATTTGAGGCATGTAAGTATTACCACATTGCCAGAGCTGCATATTCTTAAATCCCTAGTGTTCCCATAATTTTATCTCCACTTGCTTGGGACTATTGTCAATGTTTGTGAATTCAGTATCCTGTTATGTCATCTTTATTTTGGAAACTTAGAGACCTTTATTCACACTCATCTTCCTCAGCTGCAAATTGCTGAAAGTGGGATTACATGAATTCATTCATGTATCAAAGTGGAGCTCTTAATGGAGTTCAATTAAATCCACTTTCTTGAAAGCTAAGAGCCTCTTTCCCACCAAATGCCAATGGACATTTTCTTGCAGTCATGGCAGCAATGATATAATGTCATCAGTACCTTTTTGGTAATCTTCAAAGAGGGAAAAAGAGCCCACAGTTTTTGTTCAATCACAGAATGTGCTGAGTTGGAAGGGAGGATCATGTAATCCAACTCCTGGCCCTGCACAGGACCATCCCCAAGAGTCACACCATGTGCCTGAGAGCATTGTCCAAATGCTTCTTGAACTCTGCCAGGCTGGTGCTGTGACCACTTCTCTGGAGAGCCTGTTCCAGTGCCCAACACCCTCTGTGTAGAAAACTTTTTCCAACCTAAACCTCCCCTTACACAGCTTCATGCTCTTCCCTTGGGTTCCGTCACTGGTCACCAGAGAGAAGTAAAGGTACTAAATTGTCTATAACTGTCTAAAACTAAAACTGAGCTAGAAACGTTTTTAAACTTTGTGGAAATTCAACACCTCCAAAAATATTATTTTGGCTCTAATTAGTGGCTATCCAAACTATAATAAAGCACCAGATCCTGGGCACCAAAAGTTTGAAAAATTCAAGTTAGTTACACCTCCCACCTTTAAAGTGTATGTTGAAAAAAGTTGAGACTAACACAAATATCAACTATCAGAAAATATTTTGTGCTAATATAAAGTAAAAATGAGCTATTAAAACATGAAGCTATTTCAGTCTGAATTGTTGAAAAAGGCAATGTCAGCCATGAGGTTAACAACTGATAATTATGACAGAAAGAACCTTCCTGTTTATTGGCAGATGTTAGGTTGCAGTCAGTCCTTTTCCCTGAAGAAGCTTAATAGTCTGGAAGGTCTTGTGTAGTTTGAAACATGAAAAACTAGGTAAACCAACCCCAATGTGTTGTTTTGAGCACTGGAATACTAACATCTACTGGTACAGTGAATGCCAGCTCTGTTTTCTGCATCTGACTGATTACATGGGGAGCAGAACCTGGAGTCAGGCTCCAAAAAGAATTCATGTTTTCTATGATTTTGCTTGTATGTGCTAATTATTTGCTTTGGTGTATATGCTGTTATTTCTTAGCAAGAAGATGAAAAGGGCCTTTTGCCCTGAAAATTGCTAAAAGAAAAGTGTGAGGGTGCCTTTGTATGGTCCAGAGTGAACTGAGAATCCATTCCTCTACATCTCCCACTTGCACAATTTTAAATCCTCTGCTCTTCAAGGTCAGAGCCAATGCAAAGGAAAGCTGTGTGGTTTGTAGTTTGAGGATCTTACTAGTGTCAGCCTTCTCTGTTAGATCTTCAGTAACTTGTTTGATGCCCATCCAGTGGCTCTGACAGTTTGTATCACCTAAAAAATATTGCTTAGAATAGTGTTGGTAGCTGTGCTGCAAGCAGCTAGGTATGTTCATTCATGCAGACTTTACTGTTTCTTTTGTGCCTTCTCAAATTTCCAGGATGGTCCCAGTGTAAGGTTTTTAGATACTGAAAATATTTGGTTTTCCTTCAGTATATTTGCATTTCCAAAACCTTTCTTTACTGTTTTCACTTCATTATGTAGAAAGCTGATGCACAAAGACTAGGATTAGAAATGGTCTTATGCTACACTGTGCTCTTTTTTTCACAGATGTAATTAAACTGAAAAGAAGGGCTACAATTTTGGTTACCTAATAGAATGACAACAACAGTAGGTAGTTACTGATCTTGAGACTTAACTTGTAGACAGTTTTTGTTAAGTCCCAAAGCACACGCTGTTGATGCTGTGTAAATAGTAAGTAATGATGATGAGCTTTCAAGTAAAGAGCGCAATTTCCATTTGTCTTTGGAGCTGTCATCATGGTATCTGAGGGGCTTGAAGTTGTTAACCCCTCAGGTAGATGGATATATCAATCTGGAACAACTGGTAAATTCTTAACAGGAATGAACTGGGGTAGTTCCATGTAAGTATGAGCATCTGTGTTGTTTTAATCCAGCTGAGAATTTGTCCCATAATTTTCATAACCTTTGTGGGTCTGCCTATGGTAATCATTCTTAGAGAATGCTGCTATCTACCATGACCTCAAAAGCACATTCAGTCTCAGTTTAGGGGCTCCATTTTCATTGGGGTTTTTTAAAGAATTGCTAAGATTGAGAATTCTCACGAGGATCATCTCCCCTCCTAATGAGAAAACCAAAACTCAATTCTCTCTCATAAGTGATGCTCTAGCAGGGGAAGATGGCTATCTTCAACTTGAAATGAAGTTTCAGATATCCCACTTGTGTTGGACACACATAATTTTGTTAGTCCTGCTCCATAATGTTATATTTATTGGCAAAAAGGAAAGACTAACTACTTTGTAGGAATTTTTCATCCTTCAGGTTTGTAATTTCGTGCTTCCGCCTTATGTACATATATAAATATATAAAAATATATATAAATATAATATATATATATAAATACATATATAAACATATGTAAATAAATATATTAAATATAAATATATAAAAATATATATAAATATATGTGTGTATGTATGTATGTATGTAAATCAGTGTTCATTGGTTTCTTGGGGTTTTTTTCTTCTTACTGTAGCTTTTGGTACAGGAAGAAAAGAATCTGTCTATCACAAAATTCTCCAAATGAACAATGGAAATACACTGAGTACAATTTTGGTCCATAGCTCTTAAGAAGAGCAAACAAAGGAAAAAAGAAGAAAAAACAAGGAAAAAGGAAAAAAGAAGAGCAAAACAAAGGAAAAACAGGAGAAGTGACTGTGTTGAATCTGGGTACTTTTGGCATTGCCTTTCATCTTTCTACTTAATGCACTACTCTGGGGATGAGAGAGTCTTAAGAGAAACAAGCTGGGGAACACCTAATTTAATGCAGCATCCAATAGCTGCTAAAAGGGGCAGAAAATGTTTAGCATTTCTGTGTCAGCTTCTTCTCCTGACACCATTTTCTATATGCCAACAGTTGTGAAAAGGTTCCTTGGAGGGCTGTGTTATGGTAATCTGCCAGATTTTTGTACCAGAAAGTCTTCCTTGAAAAAATAAGCTGATGGTTTCCTTTGTACTATGTCAGCCCTTTGCATGATGCCAGGGTGGGAAAGAAGACCTCATACTCTGTTTCGTGCCTTTATCTAATATGCTGACCCTATTCATGTCTTCCAGCCTTGCATCTCAGAATTCCATATAAAGATTGATCAATGCTTTCATCCCCATCATTGTGGATGCAAAAACAGAGTCTGTGAATCATTCAGGATCACAAGGGGTAGTGCCATGAAATACAGGGTTTGAAACAAGAGTCTTCTGACTCTCTAATTTTTTGAGCTATGATTGTTTTCTTCCCTTCCAGAAGCATCATATGATCATATTTCTGTCCCATTCTCTTAATATATGAAGAGATTAATTAAAATCTTTTTAAGTTAAATGATTTTTCAAACTCAATTGGGTCATTGTGGGCAGGTGAAATTGAAACAGGCAAGACAAGCATTCTTGCTGTACTCCATGCTTATCAACGTGTCAGGTTGGACCAAGAACATTCTGTAAATGTTATTCTGTGTTACAACAAATCCCTTAGCTAGATTACAGCATTGACAAATTTTTACCAGATTTTTACTGCCAAGTTCATTGGGAGCACATCTGGAACTATTCGACGTTGTCGTGTCTGGCAGATCATGTTCCTTTTCCATTTAGGGCAGGTTGGTCATCATTGGGAGAATTCCTAGCTACAATCCTATGTCCTATGTCCTTTCCTACTCATAACTTAAAGGGGTGCCCTGAGTTCATTATTCTCCTCTGTTTTACACAGTTAAGATCTGCCAACTGAATTAAGAAGGCATAGAATCAGAATTTGCATACTGATACATCTATTTGAGTTGATTGGGTAAGGTATTTTGTCACTGTCAGTCACAAAATGATTCACACAGACACAGCTCGAAGTGTGATGAAAGAAGAAGAAAGTTTATTTTGTTCTTTCAGTATTCATAGGTTTACACCAATGACCAGGGATTAGATAGTCAGGTCACCACCTTCCCAACCACACTGGCAGTGAGTGACATCCATCAAAAGGCATATCTTTAATGGAATGTATAAACACCTATGTTTATAGTCACTTTCCTGGGAAAGTGACTAGAAACTATGAAAACAATATCGAAAGGCCTAATTCTCAGGGCTGTACATATGTGTCCAGAGGGAGAGACAATCATGCTCCCAAGTTCCAGGTCATATGCACTACAGGAGACTGAGTCTGAAAGGATCCTGAAACATCCCTCACTGCATCTGCCAACCCTGAGCAGGCATCTCTTACTAGATGTTTCTCTGTGCAGTTCTTAAAAATTGCCACGAACACTCCTAAAACTTCCAAAACTTTTCCAGAGAATCCAGTACATAACTCCTTTTACTACAAAAGTTTCTCCTTACATCCAGTACCTTAACTTAACCTTAACCTTAACCTTCCTGCAACTTAACTCCAGCCTCACTGGCCATACATAAGTCTGTTAGGTAAAGCATGACTAAGAAAAGTATTTGAAAAATGCTCCCCTGTTCCTTCCTGTCTTCTCTGCCCCAGACTAAACAAACCAAGGTCCCTTATTCTTGGTTTTGCTAGCCATGTGATGATTTTGGGCACTTTGCTCTGGGCTGTCTCCAAGTTTTCCTTCTGCTTCCTCAACTGCAGTGGTCACAATGAGGAACAGTACTGCAAGAGAGTCATCTCTGCAGAGCAGAACACTGGATTATTTCTTGTTTCTCCCACATGATACTTGTCTGTAATTCATATGTGGGACTTGCTTCTGCACCCATGGTGCTGCATTGTTTGCAAGAGTGGATTGTTTCTGGGCTCCCCTTCATAAAAACAGGCACTATTATTTGCCTCCTTCTGGCCTTTTGAAACTTCAGCCATTGTCTGCACCTCCTCAATGAAAGCCTGTAATGGGTCTGAGATTAGTTCACTGACTTCTTGAAATTCTCTCAGGTACAATTCATCTGGCCCAGCTGACATGAAAATGTCTCAGCTTAACTAGTCTGGTTTTCCTCTTGTCTATCCATGATTATTCTAATAATCTGATTATGCTATCTTTCTCAGCTAAGGCTGCAGCAAAGAGGCATGAAACCTATTAACCTTCTCAGTAATAATTGTGGATATATTTGCCTTGCATTTAATAATGATATCTTCAATTTTTGTTGTCATCTCTCTGAAATTTATTCCATCATTCCCTGTTTCCTCTTTCCTTCTTCAAATGTTTTCTTTCCATCCCTTTCAGGGGATGTTAAGAGCACCTTTGTTCATTCTGATTTTCCCCCTAAGTGCCTGTTTATCTGTAGTGGTCTGAGCTGAGTTGTACTTCCCATGACTTGTTGTTTCTGAAGTCAGCAAAGTCCTCATGATTTAGCCAGGAGGATCTCCTTCTGTTTCTCTAGGTTTTCTGCCTCATAGGGGAAATTTATGCTTACGTATTGATTTGTGTCTTTTAGGAAACAGTATCTTTCCTGGAATCTTTTTACTTTGTAGCCTTGGTTTGGTTGTAGTCTTGTGTACAGAGCTGCTTAATTTTTTAATTTTTTAAATATAGATCCTTTTTGTGTTCCTGTTCTTCCTTTTCCCATGCTGAATCAGGTGAACTCAGTCATTTCAAGTTTTTTGCTAGTGTAATTGCTGACTACAATCTCAGTAAGTTTCCTGTTTTTCATAAAAAATAAATTTAGAAAAGTCCTGCCTCTAATGACTTTTTCTAATACTTGTATGAAAAAAAATTTATCAGCTATACATCTAAGGACTTTACTGATAAGTAAAGTAGTATAGTACAGCAGCTAAAGGTGACATAGATAATTACAAATTTGCAATATATACTTGAAAAATAACTTTTGTGCCTTGCACAGTCAGTGAAAAATACTACAAAATCTCCAGAAGTAAGCTTGTTTTTTATTTGTAGTATAAATGTATATATAGAAACCTTAAATGCACATTTGATTATGAGATAACTTAGCATATCCCAACTGTTGGTGGTAAAGTCTGCCTATGTCTGCAAGGAGTGTCATAAGTTTTCTGAGACAGGATGAGAAAGTACAGGGCAGAGCTTTAGATTGTACAACCCCCTTTCACAAATTTAGTAATTTAACCTGCCTGGTGAATGAGATAGTCTCAGAAATAGTCAGGTCTACCTGGCCAAGTGCTTTGCATCATAGCTTGTAATGCCTTGCTGTGATACCGTGTGGTGACACTGGACAGACAAGGTGCCTGTGCACCATCCTACAACATCCTACATCTGTTGCGGTGAGTCAGTCTGAGGTGTGTAAGAATTACAGATGTTTGCCAGGAAGGCAGACTTGTGGATCTGTGAGCATTGGTAAATCTGTGCTTTACAGGGAAGTGTACTCCTAACCACAGGTGATCAACAACTTACTAGTGGCAGGGAGCCAGTAGCAGTAGTTCTGTAAAAAACTGTTGCAATAGGCTGTATGAAAATGCTAAACATGGAGTATGGAGGCCGATACAGTATTTTGAATGCTGTATTTTAGGTAAGATTTCTTTGTGTAGACTTTTAACCATGAAGATGAAAATAAGGTGTTTTATTTATAGTTTTGTTTTGAACTACAAGATTATGCTACATTGCCTTGTTCTCACGGGAGATAGCTAATAGTGTAATTTTTAATGATGCTGATAAATGGTGAGTTGTAACTGGTTGTTCTTTGCCGTGCTCTCCCTTACTCTTTATGAATTGCTCATTCTGAGAATCAGTAATATCTTGCATATGATTGCACCATATATAAGCCTAGGGTGGCAGACTTCTACATAAATATGAAGGCCAACTTGCACATAGATACAGGCTTGAGATGAGCTCTGGGATGTGCCAGCAGAGGAAGCTTAGGTCTGTATTGCCCTTGGGTACCATGTTGTAGCATCTTACAAACAAGTTCAAATTGCCTTAGATTCTTTTTGGAGAAAACAATGAAAACACAGCCACAATGTCACCTGGATTCGGGAAGCAGCCTGAGATTGACCTTCCCTGAGAGAGCACAGGGCTGAGCTGAAGGGTCCTGGAGCTGGCAGCAGGGATGCTGGGAGTACAGGTAGGCACCACTGTATATATGAGCCTGTTCACCTCAGGAGCTCTGCCTCATCTCCCCCACAATTCCAGGATTCTCAACAGCATTCCTGGAGGTTCAGACTTCTTTCAAGTTTGAGAGATCAAAGATCTACAAATCAGTCTCTCTACTTTGGTGTTACATCATGATTCTCGTCATGTTCGTGATTTAGCACCATGTGCTTGTGAAATTGCTGACTCTTTGGAGGTACGCACTCCGTGGATGGTTTGGTGGCAAGTCTTGGATACAGGGTGCTGTATTGTTCACATGCATATTAATTTTATGTGTGTGTTTATTTATATACATATACATTAATATATATGGATTTTTAAATATATTTTTATATATGCACTCTTTTATATCTATATGTATCTATAGATATGTATACCTATATATATATATATATACACACATTTATTTATTCATAATAAGGAAAATATTCCTTCCCCATCCATAAAAAAAGTATTTGCCATTTTTTCACTTTGTCACTAAATAGTAAACAACTTCTCTAAATTAAACTAAACTTCTCTAAACTAAAAGAAAATACCATTCCCCACTGTGTCTGCCATGTAAGCACTGGGATACTTACTGCCTGGGACAGGCACTTCTTTTCTTTGCCATGAAGTAAAAGGCAACAGGGAAATTCTGCAAATTGCTCTGGTATACATCTTCCAAGATGAAAAAGAACTGCATGTTTATTTCTTCTTTGCATCATCCAGACACAGCAGCAATTTTCTGACCACAGAAAGGGTGTATTCTGGTATTGTCCAATTTTAGAAAGAATGGTACTTCTGCTAGTTGCTTCTGCAAAAGTTTTGAACATCTGAACACCAGAAGAAACTACAGCTGAGAGCCAATGTTGCATGATAATGCTGGAAATGCTCTTATGAGTTCAATGAGTGTTCCCATTCTGAAAATTCTGAAATTAATTAGCAGAAGCTTGCAATATGAGGAAGATATATTTGCATGCATATCTGAAACTCTGATGATGTGCAAATTGTAAAAAAGGAAAGTTTATCACTGTATGCTAACCTGAAAAAATTTAAATCGTGGTTACCATGGGTTGTTTCATTTTGGTGGCCTTTTTTTCTTCTTTTTCTGTGCTTTGAAATGAAGTTGGGGGGAAGAAGCAAATATGTGACGAGCAGCATATGCAAACTGTAAGGTGGAAGTGGTAAGTGAGTACGACCACATTTGGAAGAGACAGATGTTGCTTTTTTTTGATCATATGGTAGCACTGGCAGTAGAAATGTTTTGGAGTTAGAGAAGTGGAGAGGCCAGACACATTTCCTAAATGCAGGATGATTTATTTGTAGAACATGGAGAAATGCAGGGAACAAAAACATTAAACAACCCTTGGAGACGTGCATGAACATGATACATTTATTTGTGGTTTGCTTTGAACTCCTGGCCACTGACATGGGATCTGTGATTATATATTCTTGCTTTGGCTGATAACATGTCCCAGCATTTCTTGTCGCCATTGCCAGTTTCTCCTCTTCTGGTATCTGCTTAGCTATTGCTGCAGTGTGCCTTCTTCAGACCCCATTTAGCCAAAATTGTCTTACATCTGCCCACAGTTATTTCTGTTCTCATTGTTTGCAGGCTAACCTTCAATCAGCTGGACATCTGATTAACAGATACATCCATAGGTCTGATTTGGCAAAAGCCTGGTTATTTGGCTAGTTCATTACAATGCTAGAAGGTATTAACATATTCTCTGTCAGGAGGAATGGTGCAATACAGACATATAAAGTGGATAAAAACTCAGTGTGATGGGGAGATATTTTTTATGTATATATATCATGAAAAGGATGATTTCTAAAATCTGTTGATAGAGGAAATAACTTTCTGCAACTCTATGTTTTTATAATTACTTGAACAGCATCTCAGGTTACTTCTGTAACTTACTGTTACTTCTGAAAATATGTAATCAAAACTTTCTGAAAAATAGTGTAACAAGAGAATAATTAAACTTTTTAATTATCATTTGTTTGATTGTGTTGTGCAGTTTGTAGGAAACTATTTATTTAACAGTAAATCTTAGATATTTTTAACAACTGAGCATCTAAGTAAATAGAACAACATTTTCATTGCAATATTTGGAAGATGTATAACACACAAAAATCTTTCTAGAATATGGAAAACAAATGCTTAAATACAGTTTAATAGTGAAAAGAAAAAGAAAAAAAATTTGCAAGCAAAACCTGTATGGAAATAGCAGAAGGTACTCTTGAAAATCCACTTGTCACCTTTTTTGTCTTGCAAAGATGATAAAACTAATGGCATTTCACACACTAGTGGAAGGAAACAAAGTAGAACTTTCAGCTGACAGGATGAGAAGAATTTTGCTAAAGCTTCAGTAAAAAGTGCAGAATCTAAAGCTTAACAGGGTCAGGAGTTTAAACTAAACCTGTTTGAAAATAGTGTGGTCCTGCTCACAGATACCTGAAATCTCAACAAAAGATGGAATAATCAGTGGGTTTTTTTCACTTTCACAGCATTAAAAAAATGCTGAAATTCAAGGCATTTCTTTGCAACAAAACATTTCTTGTTTTGTTGACTAAGGGAGAACATGTTTATTTGTACTACATATGATTTATTGGGAGTTTTGAGAAGACAAAATACTTTGGAAAACTTCTGGACATTATGAACATTGCAGAAGAATGGATGCTGATTAAATGCTTCACTGCAGACTGTGATTGTGTTCATAGAGAAGACATTTAAAGATTAATTTTGACACCTTCTGCATCATTCTTCTTCGGCACCACTCAGACATACAATGGCAGGACCCCCTCAGCCGTGGAGAGGCACACCGCAGTAATGAGAATGATGTTGAAGGATGTGACTGGCTAAAAGGAGATTCTAATGCCCTACAAGTTATTTTCAGGGGTTGGTATTGTGATACAAAGTCACACATCTCCTGTTGACATTTGACATATTTGAAAAGATCACCTGATGTCAAAGTCTGTGAAGACAGCTTCTCCCTGGCTATTGTGCTTAAATTTATGTTTTGTGTACATTTTTAATTACATTAAACTTTATTTTCAGATGGGCATGAGAGCATTGATATGGTCAGATGTCTTCTGAGTCCCTCATTTAAGTCTAGGCTTGTCCTTAAATTAAGAGTTAGTTGAGCTTCAATAATTTCAAATCGTAGGAAGCCATCCCCCTGCAGATTCCCTGAGGGGGTGGTGATACCCACCCTGTCCCTAACTCACCCTGGACCTGTCTCATGACTGAGCCCACTCTCAAAGCAATTCACCATTGTGCTGGCTTGCCCATAGCTTCTCAGTGGTAAAAAACACATTTTCCTCTTTCCTAGATTTCCTGCAGCTGGCAGGCCCTCCATTTGTTTTGCAGTCCCAGCATGAAATGATTTTATATTCAGCAGTGCATTGGCAGCACTATTGGCTGGACGATGTCAGTGTGATCTTCCTTCCAGTGCCACACTGGATGAATGCTGGAAAGTTAATTCATTTACCTGAACTGGAAATTCTTCATTTCATTGACCTGCTCCGTAATACTTGTAAAGCAGTAAGTTAGAAGATTATGTTTAAATTACAGAAAGTAAGCTTAGAAACAGCCTTTATTCAAGAAGAGGTGTATCATTTCGATCATAGTGTGAAACTGTACAATAGCTGAGCAGCAGGAATAGATAGCAGTGGGGGAATCAAAAGGCATCTCCAGATTCAGCGCTGAGGCTGTGCCAAATGTAATTTTATTGAGAACTGTAGGAAGAGAGGATTGTGTGGGGCAATGAAGATTAACCCTCCTTTCTTTATTCCAGGAGTGGGGAGTGTTTCAGACAAGCATTTCACTTTATCCAAGTGCAAGTGCTGCTGACTGCACAGTACCCTCCTACCTTTGACTTAGGTACTTGAGTTTCTATGCCTTGGAGAGTTATCAGGTTATGTTACTCAGCAGCTGAAATAATGGAGATTTTAGTTCACTAAGTTGTACAGATTCAGACTCCTAGTTTGCAGTGGATTGACCTAAAAGATACCTCAAAATGGGTCCTTGGAGTTCTGAAGTTTATTTTTGTTTCTGCACAGCTGGTTTACATGTGTTTCTTTAAAACCACATGTTAAAAGTCTTATGAAACACTTAAAAACACACTGTACATACTATGGACTTGCTTAGCAAGTCTTAATATTTTTTTTCATTCAAAAATTAAAAATACTATGTTACTTAATTTTTCATAATAGGTTGACCCATATTTATTGGATTTTATTACTGAAAAGCAGCTAAGTAATATGAAAAAAAGAGTTTATAGGTACTAGACTACAGTCTGTATTCCTTCAAGATTTAGAACAATGAGCCTGTGTGTTGTAGAGTTTATTTTGTTTTCTGGAAGGCCTAGGAGCAGTAATTCAAATCCTGAATCCGCTGAAGCTGATGGCAAATTCTTGGGAACCAAATTTCTTAGGACTAAAATTACTTTATTCCATGCCTGTGTGATATGGTGCTAGTCCTCAGCTTCGACTGACTGCAGCGAGTTGGAGTAGCATTTGGAGCAGAAACTTCAGTAGCCACATGACTGCATTAGCAGATCGTGAAGGTGGAAATCCTGAAAGGAAGGGAGAAACCAATCAACTGAAGATGTAAACAGTTATTAGAAAAGACTCCAGGCACAGGCTTAGGCAGTGCAGATGTAACTACCTGGGTGTTTCCCAACAGTGGATCCTTTAGCATAATTACCTTCAAATAAGTTTTGACTGAAGCTCATGTATGTGGTCCATGCAGTCTTACTCTGTGAATAAGGATTTTTTCATGTGTGTGAATTTCAAAATGCTTGAGACTTCCCTACTTCTGAAGCTGTCTGCTAACTATTTCTCATGATTGATTAACCAGTCAATTTTGGTATTTCAGAGGTAAGACCTCAGATGTACAGAGATATTTTCCTGAAAAAAAAAAAAAAAAGTATTTCTTTAAATGCAGAGCTGTGTGTGCTGGTAATGCTAAGTTAAGCACTCTGTGATCTGCATTTCAGTTTCTTGCAGTTAAATGTAAGCCAAATCTTGCAGCAAGGCTGGTTTCAGAGAAATCAGGAATAATTTGGAATAATTCACATCAAGAGTTTTCTTTCATTAATTAAGCAGCTTGATTGCTGATGCTCTGATGTATTGCACACCATCTTATCTATCAGTGCTTGAAAGGCTCCCTGTAGCATCTTTGCCTTTTGCTTCACTGCTCATTAGGCACCATTTCTAGGGGAGCTTAGGCAATCACAGATTCCTAAAGCCCCGAGATATTGTGAGAAGGGGACTCTGTCTTCCCTCTCAGTAAATGCCAACCTTGCACAGCTACTGCAATCAGCTTCCAGCTGACATACCAGGGACCAGATCTGCTCATAGATCTTAGCTGTCTTGCTCTGCTCCATAGATCCCCTGATGGTTTACTAACTGTAAACTTTTCTTCTTTAGGGATGCACACCATCTTTGCTTTGATTCAGCAATGAATATATATGTAAAAATATATGTATGTCTATTACTGTATATCTTCAAACCATGGAAATACCATATATGACATTTATAGTCATGTATAAAATAAGGAATGTTTACAGATTATTAAAAAATGAAGCACTTAAGGATAAAGAGGTTGCAGGATTGATGGAGCTCTCCTCAAATCAAGGATTATGGTAAATCTTACATTCAGATATAACCACCCTTGAAAGTAATCTGAACATTCAAACAGAAGCAATCTTAACTCCTTTTGTTAATACCACGAAGTAAGAATGTGGGGACAGAGTCCTTAAAAAAAGGTTTGCATTCACCTGGGATTGTAAATGCTTTAAATGCAATCAAAAGCGTATCATGGAATAAGAGTGAGCACAGTTGTTTGTGCACTTAACTGTGCAAGTGTTAGGTGGTGTGCCTGCATTCCTTTTAAGTATTACTATACAGTATAGCCTGTACCTAAATAACCTTAAGTATAATTCTGATTGGTTTCTACTTCTGATCTGTTCTCTTTTGCCAAGTTTGTAAAACATCTATTAACAAATCAAATGAGAGATGGGGAGTGTGCAGTTTTAGCACAAAGTTAGGGCTGGAAGGAAAGTCTATTTGTAATTTGTACAGGAAATATTACAGCTGTATGGCCAAATTTACAGAAACAATTGAGCCCTAAGAATTTTCTGCCATTTCTTTGCATCCCAAGGCAACCGTTTGTGAGCCAACTATCAAAATGAAATAGATAAAAAAAATATAGGATACACTAATAGCTTTCATGGTATTTTTTTGTTCCTTTTTCATTTTGTTCATATTTTTAATTATTTTTTAATGGGAAATCTGCATGAGAATAGAATTTGGTCGGTGTAGCTTACACACAAAGCTTTCAGAAAAGAGGAGAATATTTCAAGATTTTGCCTGCAGGTTTATTTTACAATAGAGATTGAAATTCTAGAAAATCCTTTCCATGAAAATGCAAAAACTGTTCTGTGCAATCAAATAAAGTATTTTTGTTTTAGGAAAAGAGAAAATTAAAAATGAAGCAAAAATCCAAACAATTTTACTGTGTGTATTTGACATCCCCTGTGTAAGTGATCTGGTTCTGATCATGGTCATAAAATGTGAGGTCTGATTGCAACAGTTCTTGACCCAGACACAAACAAACAGTGCTTCTCACTTTAATTTAATTTTCGTCTATGGTTGGAGCACCACCTCCACTAGGGATTATAACAAAGGGCTTGTTACAAACATTCAAAGTGAAACAGCACAGCAGAGCCTCCAAAAGCATAGACCATGTTGAGTCTTTGACTGCCTTTCTCCTTATCACCTTAAATCTACAATAGACAAGGCCAGTAGTTGGTTACTAACTGTCATTCTCAGCCTTACCAAACTGAAAAGTGAGGCTATGAATGTGCTCTTAAAATAAACTCACAATTTTTTTAAATTACAGGCTTAAAAAGTAAATTCTCTAAGCTGTATGGACAGGAGCATACATAAAGGTTCCTTCACAAAAAAAAAGGGAAAGCAGCATCTGAAGAGCAAAATCTATTTTGCATCCATGTCAAACACCATAAATTGCTGGTGGAATGTGATAGCTGGGACCTGCTCATGCTCCCATCCGTCCCATGCGATGGGTAGTTTTCCTTCTCTGAGAGCCAAGTTTGTCTCTCAGGAGTATCCAAGCAGTCATCACATATCTTAGCTGCTCCAGACTTGGCTCTTAAATGATGATTAAAGCCAGAAATTGTAGATACCATTTTCCTTCTTTGCCTGTTTCTCGTCTTGAGTTTTATATTTGTTTCCCCAATATCCCTGTGTCCCAAAGTGTGATCCTCCACTTTGTTTTGTGCACAGACATTAACCCTTCAAAGTATGAGCTTATTTTTTCTGAGTCTGCACTGGGTTTTGTACCCAGAAACTTGGAAATCTGTCAGCTTCCTGAAGATTTTCTAATTTCTCAGTCTTTTCTGGCCACTTAAGCAGCAGACCCAGATGCTTAAGGCTGTTTTTAGCTTCCCTGCCTGAGCAGCCACCTTTGTGCCATGCAAACCATCTCATCCCTGCAAGCTTTGTCTACCACATGCAAGCTCATTAGGAAGGTGATATTAATTTCTTCTCTCACCTGAATTCAAGATTCAACTACAGAGTTTTCCTGTCATCATTCTCCACAGGAGAAGTCTGTTCATGACCCCAGAGTGGCAGGAATTAGCCTTTGCAACCAGGCCAAAGGCACAGCCAGAACAGCAATTCCCTTGCTCCCCACCGCAGGCAGGCTTTTTCCCCTAGGAGATACTGCAATTTTTTTTTCTCCCTCCATCACTTAACTAGGCCAGAGGCATATTTTCAACTAACCCACTGTCAGCATATTTGCTCTGGTAGTTTTGTTTCTCATTCTGGGCTGTCCTTCCTCCACCTCATCTCTCCTACTTTTTCTTCTCTGCTGCTTTCTGGTGGTTGCTCTGCAGAGCTTAAACTACATTTCAGTTCCAGTTGTTTGTGGACTTCGGCTTTGCTGGTCATAGCTTTTGCCATTGTGTAATGAAAAATATAGCCCAAATCTTTCTCTTTGCCTACCTTTGGTAAATATGGTCTTTTGAGAAGGTAGATAAGCTGTTTGATTCAAAGTTTATAAAAAAAAAAGAGGGGCAAATGCAACAGAATCCATGAGCGATTTGAGGAAATTGCCATTGGTATTGGCTTGTGTCTGGCAGACCCTGAAAACAGCAGGTTTCTATCTATGGTTATTTATTCTGTGCTGTAAGTCCTTACTAAATAGCTATTTATTCCCAGGCTGTTGTATCTGAGTGCTTCGCAGAAACTGAGCTTAAAGAAGGAGCAGAACACATTTCAGGTGCTGGTGTTTTGGCAGTCAGGGTTAGTTTGTAGTCTGAGTATTTCTTGTTGGGAGAAGATGTAGGGTGGAGATGAAGGGTTTGAATTCCATCCTGCTGGTGAGTTTGTGCTGGCATCTCTCTGTCTTTCCTGCTGGGTCAGTCTGGCATGGCTTTTACAGCTGCAACTGTCTGCTCATCCTCCTCTCAGCCTTCCTCTGCTCCTGATGTGGGTTAATCAGCAGCAGCTCTTTGGGACCACCGTGAGGAAGGTCTTTGCAGATGAAAACCAGCATTTTGGAGCTGTCTCAGGGAGAGACTGCACAGACTGCTGCATTTTGAGCTGATTGGTGCTCTTTCCTTATTTCAGAGACCCCACTCCCTCCCGCTTCCTAACTGAAATATTTCTATCCCAAACTGTCCTTTGGTAAGTTTTGAATTGCTTTCCAGCAGTAGATGGTTATCTACACATTTCCTATCTTTAAGCTTTCCCCAGTGTTTGGACTAAGACCTTACCATAAAGTGATTACCTTCAAAAGTTTCTCAGAACAGAATTGCTTATCTTCAGTCTCATTGAAATACAAGTTGTAGTTATTGAAAATAATTGCAGACCTATCATGTCACAACAGAGGTGCACAATGCTTTGGGGTAAAATTTCTGTTTCCTGAGTGGTGTTAGGAGATAGTTATTAGCTCTAACCTTAAAAATCTTTTTGTTCTTCTTCTTCTTCTTTTATTGTGAAGCACTTTCAGTCTACTTTACTTCTCATTTATTTTTTCTCCCAGAAGACCATTGACTGTTCAGAGCCACAGGAGGAGTAACTCCTTTCACATTATTATCAAAACAACAAAATTATAGGAATGTTTTCAGTAGCCAGAAAAACGTCTTTTAAACCCAAAAATCCAAACTCTCATGAAGATCCTTGTTTTTTATAGCAATGTCCTCTAAGCCTTTCATACCCTGAGATCCTGGCATTCAGTTGTTTGGACAGGATTGTCCCGCTCTGTAATGGGTTCCAGCTGCTGTCTTGGCATCGTTGCTCAGGAGGTGTTGCTCAGTTCCTATCTAGGTCTCTCTCAAGCCAAGAGCCCTTGCAGGAGAGCAGGCAATCCATTGCATCTCTTGGCAATGAGGTCTTTCTTTTAGCAATAAAAGATAGTGATGATTTACATAAAGAAACTGCAGATTTGAAGGAAGCAAACTGTATTGTGTGAGGTTTTTTCCTACGGAAGGAGCAAAATATTACACAATGAGTATTCTTTTACTGTTCTTCTGTCAGAAATGAGAAACAAATTATGCAGCTTTTTTTTTTTTTCCAGCTGTGCTGAACACAAGTTGAAGTAGTCTGACTTTGTTGTGAGCTTCAAAGCACAGCTCTCCTCCTCAGAACAGTGTAGATGCACTCTCAGTTTTGTGCTGAGAATATTGTGTTTGCACACACACCTCAGTTTGCCATGTGTTCCTAATGTAAAAGCAGGCAATTAAAAAAACATCCTTATCAAAACACTCATGCAGTGATGCATTGCTTTGGAACAAAATTCCTATACTAGTTTCCAACACATGTCAAAAAGTTAAAACCATGATTTTGAAAGGGATATAGATTTTGGGTTTTTTCTGTGGGTTTGGTTTTGTTGTTTTTTTCTCTCTCCTCGCACTGATATTGTAAGGTTAATTGCTGAACCTGGTTATGAAAGATAGTTTTATTTTTAATAAATATCATAGAGTTAATTAAGGTAATTTCTAAGGTAATTACAGTAAAATCAGTATTTTCTAGTGGGATATTCTTATATGTAGAATTAACTATAATAAAAATATTAACTATAATAAACCTGTTATGTAGGTTTATTTTGTAAAATGGAAAGTTTTCTTTTCCCTGCCAGCCAATACTGTATGTGTTGAAGGAACACCAGCTCAGCATTTCTGAGTGCTGTAGTTTCACCTGTATAATTTCTTCATCAGCAAAGGGGCATTTTGCATTTTTTGAGGTTGGAATTCAGACTCGTTGGAAACAGAGGAGAATGAGACCTTGTATGGAGCCAGGTGATTTATCCACACATCGTGAGAACCCACCCAAATGGAAGCAGTACCATGCAAGGTTTGTCACATTTATCTGCTGATCCTGCTGAAAGTTTTTGAAATGTCTGTTGCCCTGTGGATTTGGGCAAACCTGAGGTCAGCACGGATCCCATTTGTTGGTTTATTGTCTGGGCACCAGCAGTGGAGACAGCTGCTCAAAGCAAACAGTCGAACTGGGAACAACTGCTGGTGTCTCCTCAGATTAGATGTGCTGTTGGTGCCCACTCAGGGTAGGGAAGGCTCTTGTTGAGTCCTGTTGTCGTGGGTTGGGGTTGGATGGAGGCTGGTCCCTTCTGCCTGGCCTGACAAGCATGCGCCATCCTCCCACATCAGAGATCTCTCCTGCTTGCTCAGCAAGATAGAGTCAGTTGGGGGAGGTTTTGGAGACTGCTCTGTTTCGCCTCTGCACAGGACATCACATTCAAACAGTAATTAGCAATGTGGTGGAACTAATGCAGGCAATGTGGGAACAATGCTGTGGGCCCAGCTACTAAAAAAAAGCTACTATCCTTTTAAATTAAATCAGTGTCTTGGGAAAGTTACTGACTTGTCTCTTCCCCGCCTGCCTTTGCTGTTTTGTCCCTTCCACCCCCACTGAAATATTTCTAGGCTGAGTTTCAGCAAAGGCTGCAAAGAAGAGCATTTTTCTATGATACAGACACAATTGATTATGGATGTTCAATGGTAATTATATTAATGTAGTAGAAATTAAACATTCTACTCCATTACCAGCTTTGTTATCAGTGATTATGATTTTTATGGGATAGTATTTTTGTACTATTAGCAGCACTGTATATGCAATTGAAAACTAGATGCAGTAAATTATGGCCAAACACCAGCAGTCCAAAGGTCAATTTGATTGTACAAGTAGTCCCAGAGTTATGTAGGAACATATGCTCTACATACTTATTAATTAGCAAAGTTAGACTGGCATGAGCTGTGCTGTATTTTCTGAGTGTTCTTCAAGAGTTTACATATGATCTTTGGTACAGATAGTGCAGAGATCCATTTTCTAGAAAGACCTATTTATGCATAAAGAAAATAGTAGGATGCAAATTGTTAGCTGAAAGCTTGATTGTATTTCAGCTAATGGAGGGGCTGAGTGGGATCTGAAAGGGTGCCAGTAACTCATGGTTGCCATCTCCCTCAGGTCTGTGTGCATTTGGGAAAGGCATGTAGAAGGAAACCCATGAACCCAAAGCATTTGAAAGCTGTGATCAGCTGAACTGTTGCAGGGGAGTACTCCAGGGAACCTGGTTGGTACATTTTTATTTAAGTGCTACTGACTACAGCTTGAGAAAAGGCTCTTCCAAGGCACCCAGCTTTCCAAAATCATGCTGCTTGGGTCAGCTCTGTCATTGTGACAAAGGATCTAGGCAGCTAATGGAGGGTGAAATGAAGCTCTCAGATTTAGGGCATTTTCCTGTGATTGCTTGCTGTAGGATAACTGTACTGGATGAAAGTGTAGCCTCACATTTCTCTTCTTGTAGTTTCAGAATTTCTTCATCATACCTGATTGACTATGTTATTACACTTTTGTAGATTGGCTTACTTAAATCCAGTTTAGTGTTCACACAGTTAATTCTGTGTGTTTGTCTCATAGTGAGCTTAAAATTTGGTGGGTTTATTTACTATCCATGCTGTGGCAGAGTCCAGGTGCTCTAGGAGTTAATTTTGATGATCTAACAAAAAATTCATCAGAGGAAAGATAAATGGTACTCTTTTTTGCCTAAGAGTAGTAGCTTCATGAGTTCAAGCTACACGGATTTTTACGATTTGTGGCCCTATTCCAGCGTTGAATCCAGATATGAGGTGTGTGCCCAGGAGGTAAAATTAAACTTGTTTGCTGAACCAGTTCTCCTTGAAAGCATCCTCAAGGGATTGAACTACAAATGCTTCAGGGGAATATTGGTTTTCAGGTACCACTGCTCCAAAATGTTCTGATATGACCAGAAATACTAAAGAAAAAAATGTAATTTGACATATTCTAGAATATCTGAGGAATATTTTTAAAATAAATCTAGATTTCTCTTTCATGCAAGAAAAGGGTCAGCTGGTGGTTATCACTAAGGCTGGCTTCCTGTGTTGCAAGGGAACATTTGCCCCGTTGTTCCCTCTTATGTTGAGTAAGATTATGCATTGCTGTGGAATTTACTGAAATCTAAAGCTGACATTTTCACCCAAGCTTTCCTTCATTTTTAACATTTTAAAGTGCTTAACATCAGTGTGGCATGCATATAAGAGGAAGAGCATAGGTGTTACAAGTGTTGGCAGGCATTGCTTTCAAAATCTCTTTAAGGGGAATGCATATGCTCATTATAAACTCCACCTCCATATCTTTGAGCAAAGATCACTGTCATGGCTTGTGCTTTGTGATACAAGTCTGTTCAGCACTTGTGAGACATGTGAAAGGAAGGGAATTGTGTCCCCTTCCTGCCCGACAGCCCAAGGCAGGTGGTATGTGTGAGCTGTGGGTAGGTGGCTTTCTGCTGGAGTGGGGGGGTGACTAATTAAATTTGGGAGAAGAGGCATCAGCTAGAAGACAAGCAGTTCCATATACTACCTCTGTCGTTATTGCCGGTTCAACTTAATTCAATTCTGATAATGTCAAGAGATCTCTCTGCACAACATCTTTCAGCTGTATGGAGTTATTCTGGCAGCTCCCACAACCCAAGGAGGCATCTGGCATTATCTGTCATCTTGTTCATGAGGTTCAGACAGTGTTTCATCCAGGATCACGTAGAAGCCTCGATTTATACATTACCTGAAAGTAGATCTGAGTCTGCGGTGACTTGGCGTGTTCCATGACTCTGTGCTGGTCTTTAGCCTTGTCATCATGGAAAATTTTGGCCCATGCCAGGCACTTTTTGAGGTATACAGACGTCATAGAGAGCAGCTTCACTTATTTCTTCAGTGCAGCTGCTCTGCTTTTTTGTGTTCACGTTAAGAGGGGAATAAAACATGGCTGTAGAAAAACACTGTCGAGATTGTCCACTCCCTTGCTCATCTCTCTCAGCAAATAGATCATTTGTCAAGGGAAGAGGAGAGTCTCAATTCTGCTCTCCTAGCTGACAAGTTCAATTTCAGACAAAGAGATTGAGAAATCTTCTGTGCAAACTAAAAGCTGCAAATTATTTAAAGTACAATTTTCCTGTTGAGAGGAATGTTCAAGATCTGAAGTACAACTTGCTTGTTGGGAGAAATGCTCAAATATTTTAGACCAAGGCAAGACTTTGAGGTTTTTTTGTGTTTTAAAAGTTTCATATTCTTCCAAAATATCCTTTTTCTGTTGCACTCACTGCATATCCAGCTATTTCTAAAAGGCATGGTCTGTCTATGACACCCGATTTTCTTAATATGTGATCCAAAAATGTTCATACTTTTGAATTTGTGAAATCATATTAATTTCCATGACAACTGACTAATGTTGTAAACAAAGGACTAATTGCTTTGTTGTGGCATGAAGCAGAGGGGGAATTTAGATCACATGAGGAAAAAGTGAAGTGCCTATATAAATGCAAACATATTGTAATTGCAAAGGCAATATAACAAAGGAAGAGCTAAATGTGTTTTTCTTTAACTAAATCTTCAAATTAGTCAAGCTTGTTTTAGTGTTCTAATTTGCTTTCTGGAGGAAGATGTACGGGAATATCAGTTAATTCCTTGTGCAAGGCTGAAGAGTTTATCTCACTCACTGGTCCAGCATCCAAACTGCAACTGGCCAAACATCTGCAGGCAGACAAAGGCAGCTGTCCTTCATGACTGGAGAAACCCACACGTCTTGTGCTGGGTCTTCAGTGTCGGCGGGAACTGAAAAGTCAATTCTCTCCAGAAAGCCCGGCATGTTCCTATTTGTTAACTCACAGTGCCTTCTTGTGGGCACTGAGGCTTACTGCCGCCTGGAAGCCTTGGCACGGCAGCTCCTTCCTCCGCCTGCCCCATTTTAACTCAAGACAATTCGGGGAAAAAACCCAAGGAATGTAAAACATGTGGGTTTAGATACAGAAATTGCAAACGCATGTGGAACCATCCAGCTTGCCGAACATCACAACTTTCCATTAATGAAAACTCTCTTTTGAAGTCTCTAGGAATGGGATGAACATAGGTTTTGACTTTCACAGTGCTAAGAAACATTTTAATTTTTTGATTTGATTTTGTTCAAGAAAAAGATGCAAGCTTACAGCGAAATAGATGTAGCAATAACTTGTCAGACGTTTTCTCATTATCTTCCCTTTTTGCAGGAAGCTTTTTCTCTTTCTTTCAAATTCAGACACATATGCATACATGCACGTGGATGCCAGATGCTCAGGCACACACATGTACAGGGCGGGGTGGATGGGACAGTAAATCATTTCTGGCATTTCTGATTTCCCTTTTCTGCTTAGGGAATTACGTGGCTGTGCAGGGTACCTCGAGCACCTCTGTGTGTCAAACCCTTTAGCAAGCTGAGGTTTCAGCCCTGCAGCACCTATCCTTTCCCATAATCTCCCCCCTCCCACTCCTCAAGGATTCTCCAGGCGAGTGTATTTATAGGCCTCTCTTCTCCCCACAACCAAGTGAATGTAAACTTGGGGCTTTCAGTTGTTGCAACACCGTTGTTAAATCCACAGCAAAGGGCCAGATCTGATGTGCAAGCAGGCTGGCCCTGGGCGTGGGTGCGTGTTTCAGTGTCTGCTGACCAAGGAACAGAGGTAGGCTCATTTCTAAATGGGAAGGAAGGCACCCAGAATGAGAGGCCATATCCCTCTTTTCTTGTAATTGTTGCATTCTTTTTGTCACATGTATATAGTAAATACAATAACTGGGTACTTCCCCTTCAGCAAGTTTTAAATGCTTGCAAGACTAAACTGCAAATGTGTTTATTGCTGAGACGAGGCTTACATTTGAAACCAGTTCTGAATTTGCAGCTTCTTTCATGCAGCCAGTATCAGTCCAAGTGTGGTGGAGTTGAGTCTAGTGAAGGCCCCTTCCTGTCATAAATAAGATTACTTTCATTTCACTTGTGGAGTGTGTTATTCCTCAGAGTAATGAATTTCCTCTGTGCCTTTGAGCACATAAACATGGTTTTCATTAGGTTTCTATTAAAAAAAAAAAAAAAAAAGAGTAAAATTAATAAGAGGACTATTAACTCCATAAATGCAGATGTATTTTGACTGTATAACTGTGTTGGAAGTAAACAGTTTATTTGCTGAAGGCTCCAAACTGCAGAAAATGAAACAATTCTGCAAACCTGAATTCTGCTATCAGAGAACAAAAATACTGGGAAATCTGAATGTTAAAAACTAGTTTATTGTGAGGAAAAATAGACTATCAGATTAAATGTAGACAGACAAATAACTTCAGGCTTTTTACTTAATAAGTAACGTATGTGATAATAATAGTTTTAAGCTGTATATTCAGAATTAGCATTGCAGCTAGGGGTTTAAACGTGGCTCTTTTTTCCTGTGTTCTACCAGATATATTCCTACAGTTGCAGAAAGAGGGATAGCAAACATTTGCAAATATTTCGCTGTTGGACCCCTTAACTCATAAAATTTTCATGTACCGTTTGTATTTGTGGGTTAAGATCCCTGTCAAGTGGTGAATCCGTACAGCATCATTGTGGTTTTCTTTATTTCATAGCTGCCAGCATTTTAAACAGAAAACCAAAAATCACCATGCATGTGAAGCCAGGAATTTTCAGAAATACGGACTTTAAACTGCTGGCGTCTCATTCTACCTCACAGTCAAAAGTATAGTAGAAAATGATAGAAATTAGCAGTTTGAACACATGCTCTTTGCACTCATCTAATATATTTACTGGAGAAAAGTGAGATCACTTTATCACACAAATCTTGTGCAATAGATTTAACTTTCTCAAAATGAAGTTGATAGATTTGAGTAGAAACTAGACTTCAGTATCAAAGACTAGAGCATGGCAACTAATTCAATTTCAAAACATCATCAGCCCTCTAAATGTAATTTTTTATTGTTCTGTAGGCTGTTTTAAATCTTGTTATAACAGAAAATAAAAATTCTGAAATTCTTTATGCATAGTTACCATTTCCATTCTGCTTAGGCAAATTCAATGCAAACAACAAAAAGGCATCATATAGTAATTTTTATTCTTGATGTTGATCAAGACATTTTGCTTGAACACAGAAATACAAATGTTCCTTTCATGTATCAACTTACTCTGTTTTAAAATAAATTATCATGTCTTTGTTTTTCTTCTCACAATTTATTTCTTAATAGTTCTATAAGGAAAATTGCTGATATTACCTGAGAGTAATTTTTAGTCTGATGCTAAGCCTTTTAATTATTCTTCCCTGCTATGATGCAAGTTTTGCCATTCTGTTACTGTTAACAACGCAGATGTTAATCATTTAAAATTGTAAGGATGAAGTTGCTTAAAGAGCCAGTCTCATTTATGGGTGAGCATTTCTGTTGAAACCTAACAACAGAAGAAAAGTCTTAAATACCAGCTCCTATTTACCTTTAATTTTGGGCAGGATTTTTTTTTTTGAGGGGGTGTAAAGATTAAAAGTCCTGCTGCACATTAAAAGTTCTTTAATATTTGCTCAGTAGTGCGCTATCCCCTAATCAAGCCCCTGCAAGCTGTAAATCATAGCCACTATGTCACTGTTTTGATTGGAAGCAAGAGCTGTACCATGACAAATCTCCAGGGACAGCAAACTTCTGCAGCTGTGGAAAGCTGGAACTATTTGCTATTATTATGAAAGGAATCAGAATTTATTTTTTTTTTATGTGAAGTTGTAGTGAAATTCATAAGGTGCGCAAGGGATGTAGTATGAAGATTTTACAGCAAGCGTAGCCTGTAATAGTGTTTCAGTAATAGAAATTAAGTTGTCCTAAGTGTCAAAGCAGAAAATGTGAAATTATAGTCACTTTCTCATGTCTTCCATTATCCATCTTAGGAAAAATTATATGTGAGTAATTATAAAATATTTCTAACTCTAAAACAAAAGACAAGCATTTGGGGCTTCAGTAAATGTCTTCCTGTTGAATGTTAGGAATTGTTTTCCTTTAGAAACGTGCTGATAATTTTTACTATAATTTTGTTTTCTGGAAGGTGTTTTGAATGTGTTTTGGTCTTTAACTTCCGAACTACAGCTAGTATAAATGGAGCCTTTGGACAGAAATGTTAACTTCTGCAGAAGTGCAATGTAAATACTTGAGTTAATTTATATACTGTTTATCACAGAGAGTTCTAGAACTAGATGATAACTTTCCATTAGAATATTGCCTTTAACATACTCTAGAGTGCTATCACAAGATTAAATTGAATGACTACAGAGGAAATTAATTTTTGACATATGCAAATCCATCCATATCCACAGGTTTCTTGCAGGATTGATTGTAATAATGTTCCCAGAGGCCCAAATAATATGTTAGACCTTGATTAATTAAAGTAATCTCATAGTCACACTGGGATTTTTCCTAACAGTAAGTCTGGCACAGTGATATATTCAGTTTGAAGGAGGGAAGAGTTGGGGAATGGGAAAGACAGCATGCTCATTGACATTTGGCTTACTCCAGCAGTTAGGAATCGAAATTAAGTACTGATATGGAAAAAATAATTCCTGTTGGACTAAAAAATGGCTTGATTGTATTTTGACATCTGAAATCAGCCTTTGTATTTACTGCAACAGCATCCTGTACAGTAGCATGTCTCAAATCCTTGGTAATGTAGTACATTTCTAATGTAACATGGATATAACATAATATCTAATAAATTACTTGCATGGGTTGTTTGGAAAACAAAACAAAATATTTTCACCTTTGAAAAGAAATGGGTAAACATTGAATAAACGAGCAGATAAGGTTTATTGCTGTAATCTCTTTAGTAAATGAATAGTTAGCATTAATAGCAGTGCTGGGTTTCTGCAGTGCTGATGCTTCTTGCCATTGCTATTTTCAAAGTCCTCTAGCTGCAGCCTGCAATCTGCCTGGCTTTATTCAGGATTATTCATAGCTCAGCTTTCATAATTATTAAATGAACCAAATTTACATACTTCCTTATTCAGATACAGATCTATTTTAAAACTCCTAAGGAAAAAAATGCTTTCTAGTAACAAACCCATCTCATTAGTCATAAGTCTTGCTAAGAAGCAGTAAAAGGTGGTGTTATGTTTGGAAGTGTGCCTGGAAGGATCACATGTCAAATGTGACTCTCGTACTTTGTTCCCAGGTAGGTCCCTTTACACCTCTCTGATTAGTTTAAAGTGGCTGTGAATGAGCACAGATCAAACTTTAGGCCTCTTTTCCTTCAACTCAACAACAACATGAAAGCCATCTGACAGAAGGCAAATCAGGTGTGTGATGTTTTGAAATGTACAGTACAAACATAAGCTGGGGAGAGCACACAGTGCCTCCGTGAAAAGTCTTTTCTTTCTCCCAGATATGTACATTCAGAGACAAAGCAATAGGCCTGCACAAGGCCACCCGGTGTGGTTACGGCACCACTGGGATTAGAGCTCAGGAGCTGGTTTTGTGCAACCCACTAATCTGCTGTTTCTGTGTCTCCCTTTGTGTGCAAAGCGAGCTGCCACAGACCTGGATTGCTCAACTGCTCATACAGAGGTTGAGGGATGAATCCACCCTTCCTGGCTGTGAGCGATCACAAGCAAGCCCCTTCGCATCACCAAATCCGCACAATTGGCTCGCGGCTCATTTGAACATGAGGGATGGGGTTTTCTTTGCATAGTCCATCTCAGAACCTTTCCTGCACTGCCCTGTGTTTTAGCCCAGTGTAGAAACCCCACCTGAGCTGTGTTGCTGTGTCACCGGGTGACTGCAGCTAGGCAGGATTTGCTGTGCTCTTTGGGCGTTCACAGTCTGCTGCAAATACATGGAACAAGTGAGTTGCACTCATCCATGTTTACCACCCGCCATCCTAGGGAGACCCACGATATAAAAATCTCCTCAATGGCTCTGTTTCAGTGAATGTCAAACAAAAAGAGAATGAGCCCACAACCTTTCTGAGGCATTAATTAAAGGGTGGTTGTTTTTATGTGGTATTAAAGTGAATATTGAAAAAAAATATATATATTAAAAAAATCCAGCTTCTGGATGTGCTTGTGTAGTCTCAACCATCTCTGTGTAGACAGTTATTTTCTCTCACAGTCATTTTTAGTGCCTGGATTGCTTGTTTTTTCTTTACACTCTTCCCTTCCAATTCTGCATATCACGGTGGAATCTTACAAAAAGTCAGGTTGGATGTGCTGATGGTTTTACTGGAACATTTCCATGATGTGAAAGTTAAATCTCTAACTTTGTGTGCCAGATAGAAATATAACCTGCTGGTCCTTCTTCATTTAGAACTTCTTTGCCAGTTAGCATACTTTGCCACCTTCTTCTTGAAGAATGTTGTCAAAGGCCACCGTTCTAGCACTGTGGCATGTATTTAATAAGACCTGCATGCAGGAAATAGAGAATTAGTATTTTGACATTATTCATTCATGATTTTAAATAGTAGCCCAAATACTATGTCATGTACAAAATTTGTCAACAAAATATTAGGGGATCAAATCAACATAGTCTTAGAAGTCACTCTAAGAATATCTAATCATAGAAAACCAGTAAAATATGATGTATTGCAGTACCTAGCCTTTTTAATTCAAATAGACAACCCACTAAGATTACATGCTTATTTTATATTGAATTTATTTGTTAATTCATTTTATATTGAATGTATTCATTTATTCACCTGCTGTTGGTGGAAAAGTAAAATACAGTGAATCTTTCTGATAGTGCTTTTTCCTCTCTTGTAATGCCCACCCAGCCTTTTGGAGAGCTATATATTGCTTAGGGCAGCTGTCATATCATCATCACTGAATGCATATTTTGCAAAACCAAAACCAAATTCTCATCTGTCCTGTTCAGACAGTGAATGTATTTCACCTGAACTATAGGAAATCTGCTCTATGTCCAAATTGTAATAAAGCTCTTCAGCTAAGCAGCAGAATCAATGTTCCTTTCTTTTTTTATAAATAATACTAACCTCAGCACCAAAGTTCTGCAGTTGCAAGAATATTTTTTGCAGGATTCAGTTTGGACAGAATCCTGTGTTAGTCTTCTGAGTCAGACTGATTGTTTCCTGTTGCCATTTCATCCTTTACCAAGTGCCATCTGTAAGGCATAACCATACATAGCGTGGTGTTTCCCTCTGTGGCTAAATACTAAATATCTAGCTGTGCCTTCTCTTTACTGAAGATTATAGCAATCACAGTGTCTAATTAAAGGACAACATAATTAATTAAAGGACAACACAATTACTGTTTAAAAGTCTAAGAAGATACTTAGAGTCAATTGAGGCTATTTTGGACTTGTTATACCTAAATAAACAGGGTTCTCCTTTGCTCTTATTCACTGCCCTCTATTGCAAACCACCTTGAAAACCTAGTCAAGGTTACTCTTGTGGCTTATATCATCTTTGCATTCAGTATAATTTTAAAAGTTACCATTTGCAGTGTGACCAGGATATTTTTTCTCCTGGTGAATTTGATCATAGGTGCGTTAGTACTCAAATGTCAAAAAGTATATTTCTATGGGATTGGGTTTCTTTGGTTTAGCTCCCCTTTAAAGTGGTGTCATTTCCTTTCCATTTTTCCCCATCTCATTCCCAAAGGAGTTAGCAGCAAGCTCCCTTTGAGAAAAAACACAGCTGAGGAAGAAAAATACTTTTGATGATTAAGGCCCTTCTATTCAAACAGTTCCTGTCTACACTATGTAATCCATAGATACTGGGGATATAAAGGAGAGAGTTAGAAGATAACTAAGACCCCTCAGGCTCGGTGTGTAATCAAAGAAGTATTGTTTGTGAATGACTTAAGGGGAAGTGGAGTTGCCAACATTTTGGCCCCAATCCAGCTACTGCTGGAATTGATGGCAGAATTCCCACTGACTTCAGGAGAAGGGAGAGCAGGTCTTTTGTCTGGTAGGGACAAGCAAATGAAAACACAACAGGAAAGATGACAACCATGCAAATTGGGAAAGGCAACTAACTGCCTACAGATTTCTTATTTAAGGGACATCTCTGCCTGGGTAAGTGAGCTTGATAGGAGAGGCATGTTTCCTCTCCAGTCCCTGGGCAGTGCCCATCTCAGTCAGAAGCACCTTTTGGTGGAGGCAAGATCCCACTGTACAGATAAGAGCAATTCGAGGAATATGGCTCTGTATCTTGCCAGGGGAAGTTGTAAGAGCAGCTGAAAATTAGCTAATAACATAAGTGCAGATGTGCTAGGCAGTTACAAAGAGCTAGCTATCCTGGCCATCTGCTTTCTGTAGAGGATTAAAGAACAGCAGCATAGGTCATGTAGAGCACAGTGCCTCCTTTGGTACAACACCCCAATTTTCCTAAGGCAGTAATTTAGAGCTATTTGGGTATTATTTACATTTCAGAACATTCTGGACCTGTGTGCAAACAGTTGAAGCCTGAACTCCAGGCTTCTCTCACTCTATTTATGTTAACAGCTCTGCAAATGAGTAGATGTACCTCAGCAGCTGCACTGTAGGGCACCTCTTGCAGGGTCAGACACTGAAAAAGGTGCTCTCTACCTCTTCCCTGCTCTCACTGTTGTGTGAGTGATCAGAGGCACATCTCTCAGGGCTAGTAGGTCATTTTTCTGGGTATTTGCAGTTCGGGCATTAGAAGGCTGGTGTTGGACTCTAGCTTCTGGTTGGGTTTAGGCGTCTTGGAATTGTGTGGTTTCCCTGAAGAGCAATGACAGCTGTGGCTGGCAATCTCTGAAGTGGAGGAGTTCAGATACCATACTTAATTAGGAACCAGCACTGGGAAACCTAGCAAAACCCACAGAGAGAAAATTAAACCTTTAGGAAAGTCTGAGAAGGAAAATAAATATGCGAGGTACAGAAACCAGGGAAAAAAGGACAGAGTAAAAGAGAGATTTGACAACTGTTCAGGGACCTACAAAAGGGGCCACATCTGTACTGGCACTATGCCAAGCCATGAACAGGTCTGACAACTACAGAAGAAGCTTTCCCCATGCAAAGATTGGAGAGGTGTTTGGTGGAAAGGGTACAGTGAAAACTAGCTGCACTTTCCTTTGCCTTATGTTCATATGGTTTCCATTTATTGGGTGGAATTGAATATCTGCAGACATGCCACTCTCAGAGGAAAGAGATCATCTTACTTACTGTAAAAGTCTTGGGGGCGTTTGTGCTTGAATGTATGAGAAGGACACTTTGGCTGTGACTTGTGAAACCTTGCACAGTGCACAACAGGAACTCCGAGGTGGTTTTGCTTCAGTGCAAGTGTGAATCAAGGGCACATGTGGACACAAATACCATTCAGCTGTTGGAGCAATCTTCAGTGAGCAAAACCAGCCTGGTGCTCTGATAACTACTCCATAGCTTTGGCAAAATAGGGTCAGGAACACAAGAGGGATGTACGAAAAATTCATTTGATTAAGAATTCTGGGCATGGAAATTAGACCATTTTCTATCAGCTTTTCTCAGGTCCAAGTTGTTGGAAGAAATGAGCCTGGTGCCACTCAGTGGTGGTACAGGCAGGGTCAGTGTCAGCTATAATTCTTCCCTCAGTTGTAACTTCTTCCACTAGCCCCACGTCCACATCTGTCCAGTTTTGGTCTTTCACTTCAAACTCTAGCAGCTGAGTTTAAATTACTTACCTGCGAAGAAAAATAAGTTGGTATCCCTTGTGCTGGGAAAAGAGGCTAAAAACATGAACCTGAAATGAGCCAAAGCCAATGAAAGAATTCAAAATTTATATTGCATATGGATTTTTGAAGCCTTTTCCCCCAATCTTTGAATGCTAGTTCAGAAATAACTGAATAACTCAGGTGAAACAAATTATGCAGACAATTCTCCCTGCCAGCAGTAAGCAAAGTAAAGCTCTAATGTTATTTATTTAGCTGCAGATAGTTTGGAGGAACAAATAGTTTACTGAAGGATACCATTTGTCTGTAGTCAAAGACTGCCTGTTTCAGGGGTAAAATGGGAGGCTTAAAACAGTGATATCCTTTGTATACTGAGTGGAAGAAAGTCCATTCTCCAAGCTTATTTCTCACTGTGATAAACAATCCCATCATTTTTGTCTTCCTCAGGTTAATCAGAAGTGTCAGCTTTAGTAACTTATATTTTTTGTATTCCATTTTGGACAAAGTCTTTAACTGATCATTTCTCCAAAGTACATGACTATTTTTTAAATAAGCTATGATCTCATAAACAAGCTCATGAAAAATTTTCTTCATCAGCTGTTAAAACATAAATACTAATGAAAGAAAATTCTGACTGCATTCAGACTTGAGCAATTCTATTGACATTGCTCTTCTTTGGAGGTGTAATACTCTGTAACAAAAAAGGGAGCAAATAAACAGGTGTCTGATCAATTCCACAGGAGAGGAGAGTCAATGTGGCTTCTGCAGAATTAATTCTGACATGTTAGTGCTCAGTGAGTAGAGTAAGGAAGGTGCCAGCAATCAGCTGTCTTTGGTTGAGACCCTCCAGATAATATGCTTGCATTTCATCCACAGCCATCACCCAAGGCTTGTACATAAACTGAATGACCACAGGTCAGTGTGGAAAATTCACTTACAGATTACTGGTTACAAATTAGGACATTTTAAAAAACCCACAAGCAGGGTACCAAAAATAGTCACAGACATTCAATGTAAGTGTGCTTCAATTTCTCCAGGCATGCTGAAGTGTGATAGTATGGATTGACTTTGCCACTTCTCTCCCATATGGACTGTAGAGCAAAGGGTTTACACCAAGTAGCAACTCAAATACGGTCCCAGGGGTGAACGAAACATGAGTGAGGAAGATAATATTAGGAAATTGCACCAGTACTCTCAGATTTCTTTGGCTTTATTTTTACAGCTGAATTAACGTGAGTTATCTTGGCTCGAGTGAATTTCCCCCAGCATAGCACAGTTTACTTGAGAGCAGCCATCCCACAAAATTATACTGGAGCACCACAAATTAATCCAGGGATCAACAATGTGCCTGTGTAGCAACACAGTTAACCTGTGAAAACTAAGTATTTTGCCCCTTCATTATATCTTGACACAAATGACACAAGTTAAAAAGTACCATCACTTTTGAACTAATTTTTCTTTATGGTTGCAAGTCTGGCTATGGCTGAAATTTTGCTTTGGTTCAAATTAATTCTAGCTGAAGATAAGTGCTTTGATTAGCAGTGTACAGAAAGGTATATTTTTGAAGAACTTGCTTCAGTCTCCTTCTAAGGGATGTCCAAGCAGCTCTGGGATTCCAATGGCTCCTGAGATATAGTTTTGCCTCTCATTCATTCTGCTGAAGAACTGCTTTTGCAAGCAAAACTCAAATCCCACATTCTTTGTTTACATATATCTCATTTTGCTCTGGGAAGAAAAAGGAAAATTGTGTCTGGAAGACAAAATGAGACTGGAAAATTAGCAGGATACTTGAGAGTAATGTTAAAATTGCTTTCCTCAGCCAGAGCCCATGAACACCTGTGTGCAGTTGAGGCAGGAGCAGCACCTCTTGTTTTAAAGCATTATGGAGCCCCCAGGAGCATGTGTTTCATACATGGCAGTAGAAATGGAGGGCCATGAACTTAGTGGAAGTTCAGTTTGTTGTTTTTGTTGTGCAGTTCATCTCCCCCTGCCAAAAAACAAAACAAACAAACAAACAAAAGAAAAACAAACCAAGACTATTCTGTTAAAGCCTTGAATTTTCCAAATGAGACTTCGAGGAGGGACTCTTTATCTGTGTGTTCTCCAGCACTGGCAAAGCTGCTTGTTTCTTATATCTAGAAAAAAGGCCTTTTTTTTATGGGGAGAAATCCCAAATGCAGACAGCCTAATTTGTTCTTGGCACATTTGTGTTGCTATGGGGGTCAGAACTGTAATAATTCACAAATCTACCTCTCCTGAGTCGGGCTAAATTATTCTTTTTCTTTTGGGGGGGGGCTTTTTTGTTTTTTTTTTTCTCTTTTCCAGTTGCCTTTTGGGATAGGTAAGGCCTTCCCTGAGCAAAGCAGGGGGTCTTGGAGCATGCTGTGTGATACTATGCCTAGCAATGCCTCTGGCACTGGAAGGAACAGAGACAGGACAACACTGTCTCTGCCTTCAGCAGGAGTGGAAATGGGGCTTATCAGGAGAAGTCACTCATCTCCTCTGCACCCTTTCTTGCTGTAGGAAGAAACTGCACTTCCCCTGCTGATGTTTAAAATTCTTCCTTCCATTCTCTACAAGACCTACAGGAAATGAACCCTTTTCATTCAAGGCTGAGGCTTCACTGCCCGTGTTTCCTCCTTGCTAGACCTGGCATAAGGCAGCCACGGGAATATAAATTCCCCCTGTCCAAGGAAGGTCCCATACCAACATTTGGCAGGGCAGCTCCCAAAGGGATGGGAAGCTGAGGAGCCACCAGCCTGCAGCATGGGCATGAGAGCTGCATCATCCCAGAGCACTGCTGGGAATTCCTGTGAGGTCCAGGGCAGGTTATGTCATCTCTTCCTGCCTCAGTTTGCCTGGGATGTACATAAACAGTGGAAATAGTGGTGGAAGCTGGATGCAGTGATTCAAGCTTCGCAGTTCTGGGATCTCCGAGCTGCTCCTAAGCATTTCAGTTGCCATTATTCGTAAGGTACAACTGTGTGCTTTAAAAACACTTAAGACTAGGCCATATCAAAATGGATGTTGAACAGACACAGTAAAATATATACCTACCTAATCTCAAACCTGGATTTAAGCTTCCCAGCTACTTCTAGGTGTTAGAGCAAAGATAAGCAAGAGAGTTGCTGAAAATATTTAAAATGGCAAGGAATTTCTCTTCTCTGTTCCCAGAAGCAGATGGAATATTTTTACTCCTTCCTTCTAAGCATATACACTTTTTGAGGAGAAATTGGATAAAAAGTATTCCATTTTGACAGAATTATGAGAATGTGAAGGATTTTTGCATGTGACTTTCAGCTACAACTCTCTGACAGCTCCAGAGATAATGAAAGGTCACATTTCATGTATCTAAAGGTTCATTGCATGGCAAAATCCAGACCCTGGTGTAATCAAAAGCATGATGTGCTGACTTGGGTCAGCTTTGGTGCATAGAATCTTACTAAAGGCTGTATGAATGTATATGCATTCTCTACCTCTTTCTGTGTCATGGGTTGTGAGGTCTTAGTCTGGTTGGGCTTTTTATGAAACAATGTGCAGTTGTGGAAGCATTTAAGCAAGATATTTCACTGCTATTATGATAATAGTGGAGAAAGTCCACAAAATGCCAACATTCCTGTGCTGCAATTGACAGTACAGCCATTAAAATCTTTAGCCACTGATATATATTGATATTAAGAAATAACTGCTTAAAAAATTGGATTTAGCAGAGAAATGACAATCATTTAGAACAATACAGGTGAAGGTATAAAATGTAATTGGAAGGGACATTTTCTTGGAGTACCAATAGAAGCCAGCTACTGTAAACAGTCTGGGTAAATAGTAACCATGAAATATTTGACTCATCAATTTTAATTCAGTAGCAGATTCATGTAATATATGATACTGGGGCTTTTATTTATTTAGAATGTCTTGTACATTAGCATTCTTGCTGTTTATTTATCAAGAGTTTTGCAAATATACAGTGATAAGAAAGCAATAGCAAGTAAATAAGTAGAAATTCAGTCAATACTATCCAGTGGAAATCATTGCAAAGGAAATTAAGAAGGAGCTTATGCAATAAAATGGTTGGAGGGAAGGAATAATGCCTCTGAACTGATGAATTAATGGTTTCCTATAGATTTGTGTCTCAAGTGTACTAAAAATCTCTCTACTACTTGCAATTTTGTAGTTCAAACCTAATAATGTGATGGAAGCATTTTCATGTCATTATTTAAGAGGTATTTTTACTGAAGTAGAAGCTATGATTTCAGTGTAACACAGCAGAGAGAACAAAAGCTGATACATCAAAAACGCAGGCATACAGCACACAGCAGAAGTAGCAAAGCTGAGTTCAAAATTGATGGCTATTTTAATTTCCCATTTATTTAGGCATCTTGGCAGACACAAACCAGTTTTTTCGAAATTGTTTCTGATTAGTTCAGCACATCCCTGTCTTAAATCCTTTCCTGGAGCACATGTCACACTGCCTGCAAAAGCTCTGTGAAGGAGAACTAATCAACTGTGAGCTCCCCTGTGGATGTGACCTCTGTCAACAAGCTGTTTATGATTCCCAGAATGGATTTAAATGGATACCAGTTCTTCTGCTGTGAGAAGCTGTTGACATGGTTGCAATTGGTTAAAAAAAAATCACTATATCTTATAGGAGAGTAAGTGAATCATTACCTTACTTAGGGAGCCTGCAGATGAACACTTCACTCTTTAAAAAAAAAGCAAAGGACAGCAAAACCATCTCTGGGCCTTGCTGGTCAAGCCCACCCAGAGCAGAGTTTCCAAGATTTTCCACTGCTGAGACAAACATCCATTCTCTCGTCCTTTTAACATAAAGAACAATAAGAAGCAATAAGTTTATTCACCGTGTAAGGCAGGGCATGGATCAAGAGGAGGAAGGTGGGGAAGTTCTCTTGGCTGTGTTTCCAAACAAGCTCTCTCACAAGACAGCAGAGGTCAGTGTGCTCATTAGGAAAGAAGCGGGGAAATCGGAAGGCACTTGGGATATTTCAGTCCTTAGCTGACAAAAACAGTGTCTTTCTTCCTCCAGAAATTAATTGTTAATTCAGTTTAGTTTTTCAGTAGTTAAAAAAACAATATATTTTAGCCAGTACTAAATACAAAATCTGCATTTAAGAAGAATCCTCTGAATTCTCACTGTGTTTAACCTGAAGAAGTTATTAAAATGGATATGGAGTTGGAGACTCTACAAACTAATTTCTGTCACTTGAAGGACTGGAGGGTATGCAACAACACACTCTGGGCAGCTTTTAGTCTTTGCCCTAAAATAGCAAAAAGATTTTTAATGACAAATGTAATTTGCAAGAGCAGCCCAAGTGGGTTTATGATCATGTGTATTTCTCACTAGAAAGCTGCAGTCTTGTGTATGATAAATTTGATAACTATTCCCTGAGACACCAGGAGATGTGTGTGGTTCCCTGGGTAACCCTCATGCAGCATCTTTGAGATGATCCTGGTTTAACTTGAGAATGGAGTGACACAGGAGAGGTGAAAGATAGGGGAACAAATATTATTACTATTACTATTATTATTATTATTATTATTATTATTAATAATAATAATAATAATAATAATAATAATTTTTGTATCCAGTCAGGCAGTTGCTTTCAGTCCTCAGTGCAGTCTGTGCTATGTTACCTATCGTCCATAAGTTTCTATCCTTTCTTAAAATTTGTAAAATTAAATCTAGCTTTGTTTTGACAGCTGGCATTAAAACTTATTTTTTTCCTACCTCATAGGAAAAGAAAATAATCTGTTCTTTGCTTAGTTATCCAGCTGCCTAGTTTTTGTCCAAACCCAGCAGGCTGAAGCTGGAACAGGAGAGGGCAGTACAGGAGTGTCTGAGCACCCAGACTGTCAGCAAAATAGGGTGAGCAGGGATATGGACATTTAGGAAGCGTATTTTGTTCTCATCGGTGACAAAAGAGAAACTCTCAAAACTCCATTTGCTTTTTCAAATAAATGTTTTTGTATCATAGACACACTGTAAATTATATTCAGAATTGTTTAGTGGCTAAAACCAGGGGATGATATTATTTATGCTGACACGTTGGGTTAATTTGTTGTGATAAGAGAGGAGCATTTCTTATGGGGGCTGAAAAAAGCAAGACAGCAATTTTTGATTCAGCTAAGGATAATCTGGGATATTAGACACATTTATTTAGGTATCTTTCCTGAGCTGCATTTCCTGGGACTGTATCCCTGCATCCAGCTGTATGTGTTGGGATTTGTGGTGTGGCTGAGCAGGGGGAATGTGCTGAGGCACAGTTTAATCCAGAGGCACTCCAAGCATTTGCTATGAAGTGAGGAGAGACAGCTTTGCCCTCTGACACAGGACAGCAGTTGAGCCTTTTAGTGCAATTCTTTCACAGAAAGCAGTGAGTGCTCTAATGTCTCCATAATGATGTACAGATCAACAAGCACATGAATAAGCATCCACTGCAGCTGTGCCTCCTGCCAGCCTAATTCCCCCACCTCTCCTGGAAGGAGGCTCACCCCCTGAACTTTGCCTTTCTCTGACTCCCCACCAAAACAATCTATGTCTTACAGGGTACCTCGGATGATTGTAGGCAAAGGAAGAAGGTGTTCCTCCAGACAGGAGGAAATCCCTGCCTCCTCTCTACAAAATCATGGAAACACAGCTTTAAAAGCACAAGGCCAACTCATCAATGGAAGTAGGAGTTTGGCAGTCTGTTCTTTTGACACAGAGGACATACGGGACTTCTATAAGACAAATTGGTCAGCTGAGCTACAGCCTCTTTTTTAGTCTTTAGAAATTGTCTCAGGTGTCAGTCTTCCTAAAGATCCCTTTATTTCTTGAAATAGAGAAGCATTATATTAGCATAACAAAGAAGGATGCAGTTATTTCCTATTACCTGGTTTGAAGAACCTGTGAGAAAAGACCTGATCGTTATTTATGGTAACACAGACCTATTAGGGGTCACTGTGCCACCCGATGCTGTACAAGCAGTTGTCAGTACAAGGAAGAGAAACTTCTGCTCCTTAAATCCCTCCTAACATCCATGTGCCAAACACTGATAAAGAAGTCAGCACGAGGGTTCATCTTAATTCTTCATGTCTCAACCCAGTTGTACCCACATTGTACCGGTTCTCAGGACCCAAACCACAGATACAGGGCAGAGAAGGGCTGTACTGAACCAGTATATGTTTGCTGCTTGGTTTATTTTGCGAGCTTCAGTATCATGAGCAGATAGTGGGTCTTTTCTACTCACATAGCTAAATGAAAGTGTGAAACACAGTAAGTGTATGGAAATAAAGAGCAGGCAAAAGAATTTGTCTTGGGGTTTTGTTGTTGTTGTTGTTTTGTTGGTTTTTTTTAAAGAGGGGATGTAGAGGGAAGCTCAATCAACACAACAAAAAAAATAGGATCTGTTTAAAGACTGACCTTAATGACATTACTGATTCCTTGAGCACAAGTCTGCTTTGCTTTGTACATCCTTTTAGAAAAAGGGTGACCTAGACACACAGGTTTTTTTCTTTCATTCTTTTTTTTGTCATTTTCAGAGTCATCCTCAAACAATCTCCTTCCTTTCTTATCCTAACAATTCTGAAATGTTTACTTCCACACCATTATCTTTTATGGAACTTAGCAGCATGGTCATTTGTTATTTTTAGAGCTTTTCAAACAGCAGAAGGTTTCATTGCAGTTTTGCCTATCTTTTGCTGCCTGCTAGTACTACTTTTCTTTCATTAAATCACTTAGCTCAGTGTGTATACCGTAGTGTTTTCTCTTTGAGTGAAGTAGCTTTCTGTTTCCCTTCTGCTTATTCTCAATACACACTGTCACAGCTCATGCTGTGAATCCAGCTTGATGAGCTGGAGACTCATTCTTGTCTGGTCCTGTGATATGAATTAGTCATTGGAGGGCATTTTTGGTTTAGTTAGAAGGAATTCTGTTCATGCACTCCAAGGTTACTTTCTAATGCAAATTGAAGCACAGCAAATGGGAATTAGAAGTAGATAAAAATCCTAATCCAAACTAATACCTAATGTAGATGTAATTAATGGAATTTAGTACCTATACCATAAAGGTACTTTTAAAAGAGAATCAGAATTACTTCTCAGCTTGTCTACATGCATTTTTTAAGGGATCACACAACTGACTTTAAGCATGGTCATGCATGGATAACTGGAATGACAGCACCACCAAATGTCTGTCCTAGTTTAGCTAGTTGGTTGTGTGATTTTTATTTCATATGTAATCTTTAGATCTGTTAGATATTCTTAGGTTTGGAGTTTGAGTAGCATAAGTTTTTTGGTAGAAAACTTGTTTTGGATAGTTTCTTTTAAAGGTAATAGAACTGATAAATATATTAGAAATAAACATTGTTGGGGGGCAAGTTCTGTAGGAACATGACAAAAGCCTTATCTTTATCTGACTTCTATAATGTTCAGGCTCGAGCATTGGGAATCAACAATCTGATCCCAGGCTCTCTTACCAGGTAGATTTATAAGCATAAAAAATCTGCATGCACAGTGTTGACATCTTTCCAGCCTACATAGATTTACTGCTAGATATCCTGCCTCTGTAAACTTCACCTCAAGGGGAGGAAAAAAAAACGCTCTATGGAAGTGATGCAACACAATTTGACAAATTTAAGTTCTTGACTTGAGAAAGCCCTTTAATTTGTTAAAAGCACAAATGGGTATGTGCTGAGACACTGAATAACAGATAATTGCCTGTGCCTGTGTGTTCAGCAGCTTTCTACAAGGGATCTCTTCTAGCACTTTTCTACATTAGTACACGCACAATTCTTAGCTCTTCCTAATTTTTCTTTTTCAATTAGCCTCTCAGTTGCAAGAGCTTTTTTTGAGTAACAAATAGAAGCTGATGAGACTCATGCTATTACCCAAGGGAGGATGACTGGGTAGAAAGCTACCTTTAAAAAGTTTTCTGCCTCTCTAAATTTTTCTGTTTTCCCTGAGGCCATGCCTTGAACATCAGAGGCCAGAAGGCAGCATTAAGGCTGGGAGTGGTTGTATACAATGGCATGCCCCTTTTCAGTCTAATGAATGTGTAGAGGGATCATTTCAAGTAATTTATAGAACCGTGGGTTGTATTGCTGTTTCTTTGAAGTAGCTTTTTCACACTGACTTGTGCTAAAATTCATTCTTTCCGTCCTTAGGGTGGGGAATCTCCTAGATGTCTGTCAGAGCAATTGGCTTAGCTCCTTTGATTTGAAAGACATTGCAGTATTGAATTACCAAAGGGATTTCTCTAAAGAAAGGAGAGGAAGGAAGAAGACTTGGGGAAAGCCTGGGCTGCCTGTACCGAAGCAATGACCAAACAGCCTTTACTTGTACTTTGCCAAGAGCTGTCTGATCACACCATACAAGTACCCTTTTCTTATCTGTAGCTGCAAACTGCCCTGAAAATATTATTAAAATGTGTTCAGTGGTTTTTTAGAGTCACTGGATAGATGAACAGCTGATGCAGTTACTGGAGGGCTAAGATGCAACCTGGAGGTGAAAATCTAAAAACTGTCACTGCTGAGAAGTGGTTCCAGCTGTGAGTCTCCCTGTTAAGCTTCAGAGTTTGTTGGCAAATTAGACTTCAGTCACTGTTTCAGTGTTGTCTACAGTATCTTATGAATAGAACTATGAACTGAAATTATTGAAGCAGTGATTTTACATACTTTATACACTGTAGAGAACTTTAATACTAGTGCATTTCAATGGCCTGTCTTTTCTTTCTCCTGGTTACATAATAGTAGACTAATCAAAGCAGAAATAATTCCCCCATCATCTTATATTGTAAGGATCTTAAAGTGAAAGGAAGAAATCTCACCTTTAAAATAAACACCAGAGTTTATTATAACTATAGCTTCTATGTATTATCATTTGACTACCTCTCCTAAATGATCCAGAGGCATGCATGTGTATTCTTCAGAAGAATTTGACCCACTGCCTATTTAGTATATTTAGTATTTTACTCTGATCTGGTATGAGATGTATGATCCATCAGTTAAATATATCTGTCTACCTGTTGAAGTTGGACAGGCTGAAGCCACTGATGCAGAGAGGCTTCATCAGCTATTCAGAGTGCAACACCAAGTGACCAGCTCTGGCATGCACTGTGCACTCAGGTTCTCCACCCATACAACAGGATGGCATGCCAGTAGTTCTCTTAAGAAAAACAAGTTAAATTTAGTGCTTAGAGATGGAAAGGTTTCATTTGTCTGGCTACCTATTGTGTTGATATCTATCATAATGTTTTTGATTCCTAGCTGAAAATATGCTCAGTGTAAAATACACTTCCAGCATCTCTGACTTTTATTAATACAGCTATATTATAATTTTCATTGAAGCTCAGTTTTGCTTAGTGTTTCTCTTGGTGAAACAAGAGATGAAATGCATTTTCACTGAAAGTAGAGTGCAGTCCATACAATTAATTTCTTAAAATATTTTAATAGTTCGTAGAGATTTTAGCAGTGAAAATCCTGTTGTAACAAATATATGGTGTTTGCAGATGGACTTCTCAGTTTGTGAAGTAAATGTGGTGATTGTGGAAGCTACACACCGACAATCAGGGGAACAATAAACTCTGATTTTAACACACCTAACTTTATAAAAGCAGGGAAACCTAAAGCAGCAGCAATGTTTCATTATGATTCCCAGCATCCCAGGAAGATCCAGGCTATTCTTTGTGCCAGTTCAGTCTTTGGCTTTTATTTTGACCAAGCTGGCTTTGGTGTTGTAATTTGCAAGTGTCTATAAAATTAAAAAGGGTCTATCAACTCAGGTCACTTGAATCATTCACACTTCTTTTGTGAGCAGGCTCCTGTTAAGATCAGTGGTTGCCTGAAGAAAGACACTTGAGCCACACAGATCTCCAGAGCTCTTCTCTAGAAGTCAAGGTCCTTGTCTCCCAGCTCTCCACTTGCCAAAGGAGCCTTTCTAAAACAGTTGTTAAGCCTTATTTGTAGAAGAGATTAGTACAATATTTTGAGACTAATTAATTAATGTTTAAACAGTGACTAATACTTCTGGAGTCTTTGGTTCTTAAAACTTATATCCAGATTTACTGCTGATCTCCTTTGAATGTAGATCCAATGATGTCACTTGTCACTTTCAAATACTGCTTTTTCAGTAACTTTGTGTGGATATCTTTCCTTCAAAAACATGTAAAAGCAACACTTACATACAAGCTAGTAAAAAGATTGTCCACTAAATCTAATTAGTTTCTCCAACGAGAGCCCAAGTTCATGATGTCCCTCAGCTGCTCAGTCTTCTGAGGTTTCATCTGGTAGTGTTCAATGTATCCTCCCTAAGGGTATTCCTTTTGAGCTGGAAGTCTAGCTATATGTCACTGAGTCTTCTGCAAAATCCAACGAGCTGAAAGGTGCACAGAACCATGAGGATTTGGACCTTCCAGGATGTATTGCTTGTAGTTTACAGAGTATTTTTGATTCTGATCATTCCTGCTTTCTCCATCCTGAGGCCAGCAGTTCAGGTCCTGTCACTGGGGACCTTCTCACGTTGAGCAGGATCTCCAAGCAGCAGATAATGCCCAGTCCATCCTGATGCCCTCCTCAGTGCTTACTGCCAAGTGTTCTTAGGTACCCTGCCTCCAATTCCTCTACAATGCTTCATAATAAACCTCAGCCATATTAGGTCCCATATTTCTAGTAATTTCTACATTTATAATCATGTTACTTTTAAATTCTTTTTGTGATATTTTTTTGCCCATTATAGCATTTTAAGGCTCCCTAAAACAAACCTGATAAAACTCCTTCCTTGCATATGACACACAGACTGTTGCTTCCTGACATCTGATTTTACATTCTTGAAGCAGCTGCTCTTGAAACTTCATCAAGAACATCAAGAAACATTTTCCCAAAGAAAAGAGTACTATTCCTCACAGTTTGCCCATTTTTCTGTGCTTACCTATTTTTTGTCACTTTTTTATAATACAAACAATTTCTCTGATGAACTCTTTTTTTTTTTTTTACTGACTCCCTTTCTGTAATTCATTCCATATGTTTATTGTCCTTTGTGAAAAGTATGGAGTAAATTATTCCTGCTGAGGTCATGCCATTCTGTTTACATTCTTAGTAAATATGAAGAGTGTGATTGGAGCCCTTTAGGCATCTCAAGTATGAATGTCTTTTTCCTGAGTCTTCTATAAAAACAAGATGCTGAATTTTGTGGAGCTAACCCAGCAAGGAATAGGTTTAATAAAATAAATAGATTTATTGGTAAGTATAGTTTTTGGTTTTTCAGGGTTTTTTTGTTAAATTCCTCTCTAGTTTAACAACTTACTAAACATTCAAAAAAAAAAAAAAAAAAAAAAGGAGCAACTATCTTTCTATAACTCATTTTCTATATGGACTTTATCGTTAGACACAGCCTCATCATTGCTTAAGTGTCATTAGTAGCCTGCTCCTTTCTGAAGCAGTGGATATAATTGGAAGGGACATGGCACCAGTGCAGTGGGTAAGCAGCACTGGTCTGGGTAAAGCCCAGAAAATACAGCAGGCTCACGGTGTTTTTTGAGAATGACACATTTTTAGCTGTCTGATCACAGTTAGGAGCTGGGAAGTAACAGATCACAGCTTGCTGCACTTTAGGAGTGATGGATGGACTGTTCTGTTAGCACTATGTCCTGTGAAAGACTGGAGTATGTTTGGCAAGAGCATCTTTAGACATCTTAATAGTGAAAATCCAGCAAGGCTTAGCTGAGCATGTGTGAGCGATGATCTTTCAGAGGTTTACAGCTTGCCCAGACTTTCAGAGGAGCAAGGAAATGCATGTCTCTAGCTGTAGAACCAGGCAGTTGCTAAATGCCTCCTCCCTGTTCTCTGCAGTACAGGGCAGCAGGAGGTGTTTAAAATATAATTTTTAACAGATATATCCCCTGCTTCATCCTTCTCTCCTCAGCTAAGCTTTCTAAATAGCAAGGAAGTGAAGTCTGCCTTGCCATGCTATCCAGAAATGTGTGATTGAAGCTCTTCCTTGCAAGAATAAACTGCACATCCTACAGAATCCCATGTACACCACAAAACCTCTTGCTTCTCCTGCCTTTTGGAAACATATCACATAACACTAGTCTGAAGTGTTTTCCTCTGCCTGTTTTCCTTTCAGCCTTGACTATTTCATTGCCTTGCCTCTCAGATGACCTTTCCACATTTCAATGCAGAAGTAGCTTGGTTTATTAGGAAAGTTAAAGAGCTACACATCTGTGTTTTCTGATGGCTTTACTATTCCTACTAGGCTTTTCCAATGGCTAGACAATTTACTCAACATTTATGTTTGAGAGAAGGAAGGAGAACCGTAGTAACTTTCTGTGGGGAGAAATATTTTCATTTCTATTAGAGACTGATTCCCAGCTTTGAGCACTTTGTCATTAGCGGGTTGTAAACCTCTCAGACAGGCTGTCCCATAGCTATCCACTGAGCCGTTTGTCAGGGCAGAAAAATGTGCCTGGTGAAATTGGTCGCTGGCAGGCTGCAGCTAGACTGAGCAGGCTTTCAAAAAGGCTGCCAGACATTGCTGCACTTTTAATAGTCAAAATCCTACATTAGCATTTATGAGAACATTTATAGAGAGTTTGAGCAATTGCATGGTTTTTCTCCTTGATGTAATATTGAATCTCTGAAATACAAAAATTGTTCGCAATGATCAGGGTTGTATGTGGAAAGACTGGGCAAGTAGGTGCTTCTCTCACCACCAAATCAGACCCCCTGTTCCTTCCCAAGCAAATATATTATGTAAGCTCACTTATAAACTTATCAAAATCCATCTTGAAACTGCTTTTATTTCCAAATGCATCCATCTACTTTCACACAAAGGCTCCTTCAGTGGTTGGATATTTCATTCAACTTTCTAGCTTACTAATCTTCAATTTTCCTGTTACTGAGCTGAAAAAGACTCAATTTTTTCAGATAAAAATGTTTTCTTATTTCTGTAGTCATGCTCACAGACCTGCTTTAAATCTGTTGCAGTTTGAATTCAAGCACTAGTGACCAGAATTTTTTCTGTTGTAGTTCTACCATTTTTTGGACAGAACTAGCATGTCTGTGTTTTTACAGGAAGTATATTATTTGATGAGTTCTGCATGTCTCGTGCAGTGCTGGTAGCCCAGAGCTGTCCCTGAATCACCCAGATTCTTTTCTTCCTGTTGTTTTTGATCACAGAGTCCCAGCTGGAGAGATTTCCTATTATAACCCACTAAGTTAATGGCCCAGGTGAGGTTTATCTCATTTTGTATGGCTGTATTGGTCTCTTTTTTTCTCATTTCTGCTTCTTCAGAACTTATATCCTCTATAATATTTTGGCTTCTGCTACCTTTAGCAATACCTCATAGCTTTGTCATCAACATTCAAACAAGCAAAAATCATCAATGAACATAGTTAGAGCAATCGTCAAGGAACATTGCTAAGACTCTATGTAACCCAGGCCATTGTCGTCTCTCCTTCTGCCTGTTCCTTACAACTGTTTTATGAAATCCCATCTCTTCACTCCAAACTAATTATCCAGGTGGCATTGTATGAAATGTTTAACTGAAACCATGATAAATCAGAATAATCATCTACCAGACTTCTGTCATCTGAACAGTTATCCCGCCCAGAAAAGCGGGTACAGCAAGCTTGGTTATCATTTGCATTTTGAGGAGCTTTTGTCCTCCTTCATTGTTCATTTTTCACACTTAGTTTTCCTTTTCAAAATCTGAATGAACTTTGTGCCTGTTTGATGGGCAAGTGACTTAACTGTTGGTTCCTGTAGAATTTTTCCTCTTCCCTTACATTTATGTGATGCATTTGGTGTTCTGCAGTTAGTTATTCAGTCTTCAATTGAACCAAGTGGATATATGGAGAGAAATGATTTGCAAACAGCTCTGTGGGGGTTGCATGTTTACAGCCACTGTGACTCATATCAAATTTGCTCAACTTACAACTGCAAATATGTTTTTCTAGCTGCTAGCTCTGCAAAAACGTTCTCAGATTTTTAAGCCAACCTATGTCCATTTTGGCTTTGTGCACTGGAGCTTTGTATCCTACTGCTTTGCTGCTTCATTCTGCCATTACTTGTTTCCCTTTGTCTACAATAGTTGATTGAGGTAATCTTTGTGTAGGTCAGACCCTGAATTTTGTGGTTAGCAGTCTGGAGAAGCTATGAAAAAGACCACATAAAAGACCTCAAATAAATTAAGCAGGCATACATATTAAAGACTCTTCACAAATGGATCACATTCCATTTATCATTTGCAGGACAAGGTATATTCTAGATAATGTCTCTGTCCTTTTTCCTTTCTGTTGTGTTGGTGGAAGCAGAAAGTAGGACAGTTTATTTATAACTGCAGAGTAAGCGTTTCTGACTTTGAATGTGCTGGGGGCTGACGGTAGCATCTATTCATAGATGTTTTTTAGATGAACAACACATGCCTCTTTATGCTTGTCATAGTTCTTTTGGTCTACAGATTAATACTTTTTTCTTATCTCAGATTTGTATTGCCTTAGCTTATTCCATGTTAATGATTTTGCCCTTTAGTTGAAAGTGAGAATTATTTCACAGAGTTTGATGTTAGCTGGTGAAACTTTAGAAAGTCTGCCTCTAGTAAGTGCAGACAAATTGGCCTTCCCAATTTGTGGGAGATTTTGTGGGATGGGATAATGGGTATGGACTAGGTTTCTGTTTTTAAGATGGCTAGTTGATAGAGATTAATCCCACTTTAGAATATTTTTAATGGAAAATAATCAACATAAAACAACCGCTGGTGTTATTCTGCAAGAGCAACAAATGGCCTAATTAAATTTCTGTGAGTGCAAAGAGTTACAACAAGCTGTGACAGGACAATTTAAGACTGGGACATTACAGCAGAAACTTAAACATGATATTATGCCTAATACAATCTTTGGTTGGTGAGTGCTCTGCTTGGTGACATCTGGGACAGGTCCCTTCAGCTCAGGAACTGGATGCAGAACAACTGTGCCCAGAAAATGCAGCATTCTGGTCTTGAAATGGGCAAACCGGGAAGGTTTGGATGAGGTATCATCCTTGTGAGTCAGTGTTTTTCCTGGGAGCTGAAAATGGTGTGTTGCTGCATTGCAGCAGAGACTGAGCTCAACCCCGGAGCTTGAACATGGTGCTCTCCTCTGCCATCTCCCTCTAGCATAAATATCACTGTGTAATGATTTCCAGGCTCTACTCTCAGGTTTTTTTCAGTTATTGGGGCTGTTGTGCCCCAGTGAAGAGACAAAATACCTGTGCAAGAAAGCAGTGTATTTTTCAGATGCCATATAGAATAACTTAATTTCTAATCCTTTGGTGTAAAAATAAAAATCTGTTTTAAAAAAAATAAAGGTAGGTCACAAATATGAGGAAAATAAGATATTAATACATCACAGTTAATGGAGGCTGTCATAATTTTACATCTGAGGTTGGTAAAAACTTAACTAAAATGATCTAGAACATCACCATGACGTTGGCCAAGACTGTAAGGCTGCGTAGAATCTGCAGTAAGCAGTCCTGCTTATCTGACAAAAAAAGCCCACAGTAATAAAGTGTATGGGGAAGCTTTCTCATTTAATATTTTTCATTTCTTGAAAATGTAAACACTTTCTTACTCTGGGGTAACTCAATTCTGAGGTGACGTTTGCTGCTGCCAAACCCCCGGCTGGCTGCACATCGCTGTCGGGAGGGGGGAAATGATGCACATGGAGACTGCTCTGGTGGCAACACTGATAGGCCTGAGCTGCTCTACTGTGCATGTCCTCTGTACCTCCCTCTGTGTGTTTGTGTGTGCAGGGGGGTCTTCTTATAGCAGGAGGAAGAAGAAGGAATTACTGAAGGATGTCCATCAAGCAGTGGTGGCACAGGGAAAGGTTTTGGTAGCAGCCTTCTGTTGTTCAGAAGCATGCTTCCATGTAAACTCAACAAATCAGAATTAGTATTTTCCCTGTCTGAAATGAAACATGCTTATGGCAGAAGTCTAAGGAGTTTCCTCTCCTTCACAGGCTTCATTACATATCCATGGAAGTGAATCTATGATCATTTGAGTACCTATTGGCTTAGATATATAATGTATTAATATTTCTATTGTAGCTACACGATTTTCATTGTGTGAGCACCCTGCACCTGCCCAGTCCCAGGATAGCAAACAGCATTCAGCTGCCACAAACCAGCTTCATGATTAAACTTCTGCTGTCAGCCCATCAGACATGACTGGTTGTTTGCACTTAGTAATGTCTTTGTCTCCTAAACAACATCAACAACCAAAAATTTAGTTAATTCTGAAATTGCATGTCTTCTTTCATTTTTAGGCATGCACAATTCAAAGCAAAAAATCCCTGTTCTTCTGCCACATACTTGGAACATAAATCAAGTTATCCTTATTCTTTTGGCCACAATAAATAAGCAGGTGTTGAAACTTGACTACAAGATGACTAGTGTTTTTCATTATTTCTCTTTCCTGAAAACATTAACAATTTATACTAAATGGAAATTACTACAGATCTCAGGCATTTTCTGTCAGTTACTTGTTTTTTCAAACCTCTGTTAAAAGCTGTGTTTTCACTAATGCACCCAACGTTTTCAATTGGTTTTAAAGACAAAAAATGCTATTACTTGTGTGCCTAAGACACACTTTAGACCAACTCCACAAGCCATTCAATTGTTTGTTAATTAAAATAGCACAATTAATTCTGAATTTAAACCAGAGTAATTCAACAGCACATTTAACCACTACCCTAACTCCATCCTGTCACACCTTTTAAGTTGAATGTGTGTTTACATTTTCTGTTAAACTGAGACCTATGCCAGTATCTTTTTTTTATCTATTGCACATATTATGAATCATTGTCTGTTTTATGAATGTGAGTTCATTCCACTTAATACTCTAGGATACTCCTACATGCACTTGAGGCTTGTACTGCTGATCATTTTCTTCATTGACTGATACTTGCCATCTGCACTACAGTGTGGTTTCTAATAAACAGACAAGAAGAAGAATAAAAATGAGCATTGATTGTATAATTTTGTGTTATTCATAGTTTGGGATCTGCTATGTCTTAGGGCAGCTGCAACCCTCATGTGCTCAGAGGAAAGGGGGGCTTGGCACATGGTTGTGTTGTTCATTCTTTGCGAAAAAATAGCACTGCATTGGTCCATCTTCCCATAGTAGGGTTCCTTTTCTTCTCTTTAGTTCCTTTCCACAGTCTCACTTCCTTCATTTTGCTTTTCATCCAAAGTATGCTTCATGCTGCCTGTCTTGTCTCTTGTATAAAGTAGTTTCAAGTTAAAAATTAACAGAAAGTGGGATAATTCATGCAATTCTTTCTTTCTAACTTGCGTTTTTTTATTGCTTTATTCTTGTTCTTCCCAGGCTTTTTACTTGCTTTACTTGCCTTTTCTTGTTCATCCACCAACTTTAAAATGTTTGGTCTGAGCTGTGTGTTTATGATCTCTGTAAAGGGCAGTGCAGTTTCAATGTGAGCATAGATGAACATAGGAGGACTTCTAAATAATTTATACTTCCATAAAGCTAAAAAAAGTCTTCTGTGAAGGTACTTTTTATAGGATGCTGTCTTCAATCAGATGTGACATATTCCCAAAACAAGAAGAGTTATCTTTTGAGACAGTACTACAGCAATAGTTTTACAGCTGGTGCTGAAAAAACAAACAACCATTTAAACCAAAGCTGGAGAGGGAAATAGGCAAAGACCTCTCCTGGTCTTTTTTTCTAATTCCAAATGCAATATGGGTTTTGCTTAAATACTTCCATGAGATTCATGAAGAGTAAATACCTCTGCAAAATATGGGTTTCCTAATCTTATCAGAGACATAATGCTTATTCTAAATGATGCAATCATCTGTCCTGTAGGCTGAGTTATCATTTACCTTTTCACCTAATTGCAAAGCATTTTAGCATCAAACTCTGGTAGGTAACAGTTAATACATGTTGCTTTTATACTAAAATGAAACTGTTCATGATTCATAGCTTCAAAAATTGATTCATGCATCCCAAGCCCACATATACAATGTTGTGCTTTACAGCTAAATGAATATCTGTACCAACAGTGGAAGTTTTTCTCTGTGTATTCTTTAGAGCAAGATTTGAGACGCCGTAACTTCATATTAGGTCATTTATTCAGTAGATCAAGTACAGTACCAGAGACAAGGGTTTGTCTCCAGAGGGTCTGTTTTATGCACAGCATGCAATACTGTTGAGCTGGTAAGACAGAGTAGATGCTGTGCATGGATAAAACCACACGAGCTCCTTGCCATGATCTCTTTGTTGTGATGGAAGGGATTGAGAGGGCTGTGCTTCAGCATAACTTCTCATCTGTCTGCAGAATAGGGACATCTGTGCTCTATGTTCACCTCTGGCACGTGTGACCAGCAGAAGGACTCATGCATGGCTTCTTTACAGCTCTTCTACAGCCTCAGCTCCTTGCTGGGGGCACCCCCAGCAAGGCTGGGACACCAGAGAGAATGCAGCCCATTCTTTGTGTGCATGGTACCGCTGATGGTGGCAGGACAAACAGCTCCAGTGATGGACAAGTGTTGTCGCAGTGTGAATGCAGAAATTTTCAGTGTTCCAATTCTTAGTCCTTTTGTCCTTGGTCATGTGTGACTTGCAATGTGGCAGGTTGCCATTAAAGTAGAATTTCTGATTTCAGTGTGGAGAATTGTGGCTGTTGCTTTCAGTATTATGTGTTAAAAAGGTTTTGTTTTGGTTTGGTTTTTATTTTTTGCAGTTAAGCCCTTTATCATAAGAATTTCTGGTTTTTCTCTGAAAGTTGTTATACTTCAATTATCCTTACTTGCAGGATGAAAGAACAGTTGTTCTGCCTTTACCCTGTTTGATCCCCATATTCCCCCTCAGTGTCCAAAGCATTAATATCAATTTTTAGGAGAAGCAGCATCAGGAACAAAAAAGGTCATAATGTGGTCCTTGCCCAGTACAACCCTGGTCTCCAGGTCTCCAGCAGAGCATCACAGGCCGCATTTCTCTGCTTCTCAGCATCATAAATGGTTTCACACACCCTAGTCAGCTTCAGACTACATTTGCAGAGGCATAGTATGTCATGGTTCCTGCACTACTGATGGAAGGACAAGAGAAGGTCTTGTGCAATCTGCCAGGTAGAGAATTGTTCCCTCTAATGACTTAGCAGTTTATTGTTAGTATGAAAAAAAAAAAAGGGAAGCCTTCCTTTCTCCTCCTAACCCTTGCGAGATGTGCAACTTGACTTTCTCTTCTCATCAGCTTATGCTCAGCAGGCAGCAGTAAGTCATAACTCCCTCAGCAAACCTGCTCTGAACTGAGCCTGGAGTTAGGTTTTTATTTAGGCAGTAGCAGTATCTGATGCAGCTGTCTAAGTCTAAATTGTAATTATTCTAATCTATCATTTTTTTCTATCATTAAATATTGCCCATTGAATGCAACCTAGGTGCCCATTGTCAGTTTTCAGATGGCTTTTCACCTGTGCTACAGTACACTGGGTGAAGAGGCCTTTTGGAAAATATAGTTATACATAGCATTAGAATGTGATTATTTTTGTCTTTCTGTTAAAAATATTGTTTTGTTTCAGTAGCTGATAAATAGATTACAGTAATTAGTTTTAATTATGGTCTTTTGTTTTTATATATTTACATTATTGTATAAAGCTGCCTACACTAATTTATGGATACTGTGAGTCCTGTGAGTTTGGCTCAGAACTTAAACTAACAGAAAATGTCTCTTGGACATTTCTCCATTATCATCATTCTTTGATCCATGAATTAAAGCAGTTTTCTGCATTTCTACCAAATTCTAGGTATTATTGTTTTGAGAAGGAAGCATTTTCCAGTTATGTCCAATCTGCAAGCCTGATTTAGCAGTTTGAGCAATACACAAATAAATGAAAAAAACATCAATTGTATTCATTTTCATTGTCCAAGGAAAAAAAAAAAAAGGAAAAATCAACTAAAAATACTGAATACTTATTTTACCTTGTTATTGTTTTAAAAGTATTATTCATTTAAATCAACATAAAGAAGAAAAGTTTTTTTTTAAAAAATAAGCACATTTACAGATCTTGCCATGTGTTCCAGATGTTCCCCTCTGAATACAAGTGGGTAAAGCTTCTAGACTCCCATGGATGCATGGACTTCTGGTCAAGGCAGCTGTGCAGGACCAGTACTGGTAGTACTGACTGCCTCACCTGCTGCTACTTGGAGACAAACCTCATCCCTCATCCTTTGTCCTTCACATGCATGGTACCTCTTGGAGTACCTTGTGGACAAGGTGGGAGGCAGCAGATCCGAGGGTGAAACTTCATACCATCACTGGAAGTTATTGGGTAATGCTCCACCTGAATGGACATTCCACCTGAATGGAAAGGACATCCTTGGTGGGAGTAAAAATCAGTCCTTGCCACAGTGCAGCCACAAGTGTGAAGACAAAAAGAGGATATCTGAGAATAATTTGCAAAAGACTGAGCAAGGACTTTTGATCATATACATCCTGGGGTGGTATGTTCATAAAGCTCTATATTGTTTAGTAAAACCTGGAGTTTTACTGAGTTCTTGCAAGAACATTATTGGCAGGCCTTATTGGACTTACAGAGCATTTACCATGGCTTTATTAGCATCTGTGGTTTTTTAATTAAGATATGGGCGGCTTGAGGGAGTAACTGAATGGTTCCCTAATGAATTTTTTGCGTTAATTTCCTTCAGAAAGCACATCTGAGCCTAACTTAAATTCCTCCTGCAATTAATTCATATAATTTATTGTAGTAAGTTCTGTAGTTTTTCCCTTTAATTGCTCACTGAATTGACAGGTTTAATTTCATGTAACATGAGAACCAGCAGTACCGAGCTTGCAGTGCTTCATAAAAGTTGATATTACATGTTGTGCTGTTGGATTTTGGCAAGGAGAAGGCAATAAAATATTCCTGTAGAATAGAAACATCCAAATGACAGATATTAAGGCCAAAATTAAAAAAAAAAATTTACTCTCCTAAGGTAACTCTTAAATCCATATTTAATCGCACAGGTAAGTGGCCAGATTTTGACATGTGCAGCTTTAGAGCTTGAGGTCCATCAAAGTACTTATCCACGTGGGCTGTGTGTGCCTTGTACACCAAAGAGCAGTTTCCAGAAGAGAGTTCAAAGAGTTGATGCCAAAAACAACCTTTCCTAGCACAGTGCTCCTCAAGGAACCCCAGAGCTTGCAGGATGTGTCCCTGTATAATAAAGATCAGATAATGTGCTGAAATGCCCTTGGAGACATACATGTGCAATCCCTGGATGCTCAGCACTGCTAAAGTGTGGATGCATATTTAGAAGCTGAAGCAGAGATACAGGATTCTAAATTTAGTTAATTCTTTAAAAAACCATCCTGGGCTTTTCCTTCAAATAGGAAATGTTTGTTGTGATGAGAATAAAACTACAAATTGCATCTTTGTCAGTCACAATGCTGGCTTCTGTGGTTTCCTTGGAAGTGGGGTCGGGCACACTCTCCTCCTGTCATAGACACCAGATCCATGCCATCACTGTGTGGTGCTGGTGACTGCCCCAAAACATATCACTGTTTTCATTCTCCATGTCAAATTAAATCCTAGTTTTGGGTTTAAAAACTCTTTTTTACCCTGCAAAAACCAGCAGTGGTCTGTGTCACTGTACCCATTTGAACCTACATTTGCATAAAAAATCTTAGTGCACAAATATACCAAAACCATTGTAAAATATATGTCTCTGGCTGTGCATATGTAGGTCCTTGGATTTATCTGCTAGAAAAAGAAGGGCCCCCATTGCTATGCTATCACCTAAAGTATAAAAATAGAAGATTTAAATTAATATCATAGTGCTGTATTTTGAGTTCTGACTTTCAAGGAACCCTTTATCTCTCTTGTTCTGTCTTTTGCTGACAAGCGTATTAACTCTGCATATCTAGAAAATAATGAAATCCTGCATAATAAAATCCTGATGCTGGATTTTCTCTCCCTCAAAGTGCAAGTTTTCTGGTTTAACCTATGATTCAATGTGTGCCTCTGAAATGGCTTGGTTACTCTACTGGCTCTGTTCCAGGGTTTGCAGGGTTTACATTGGTTTATTTTTGTAATTATTTTTGTAAAAGGGTTACAGAGAGAGCCTAAGGTGGAGAGAGCTGAAGTTAATACCAATAAAACAGTGGTAAACTTTCAACTTTCCTAAACTTTGTAAGAATCATAGGCCTAGTCATGTCTCTGAATTATCAAAGTCCTTCACAAAATGTTGATAATTATCATACTGCTTTAGAGAAAGAAGATGTTTGTTTATAATGCCTTTATGTGTACCAAAAGAGACTAAGCACAGTGAAAAGTCTCCTGAAACTCAGGTCTGAAATACTCATTTGTTACATTTTGTGAGGTAGAGGGAGGATAATCAATCACATGCTGCTCTATAATTATAGATCTCATGGGTTCACAGTGCTCATGTCCTTTTCTTAAAGCATTTTCCTTCCAGTTTCAGAAATCAGCAGAAAAGCTGGTCCTGTTTGGTTCCTGTGTCACTCAGTACTGTAGAAAACAACATGTCCATTCATTCTCCTTTTTTTCAAACTTCTTGTGAAAATGGATTAATTGTGGTACTAATGGTTATGCAGATGTGTTGCTTAAGAGGAGGTGTACTTTTGCTCATGAAAAAGTTCAAAAAGTCTCAGCCTGGTAGGCACTGAATGCAGCCCCCATTTTCCTCAAATTTGGCACAAGTGGATAGGAGAAGAACTGAAGCAATATTGGTGAGGACAGGCATCACTTACTGCAGAACTAGCTTGTGTTCTTTAAAATCCTGAGTCCTCTGCAGGTTAGTGGTGATTTTCTTTTTCTCCACAACTGGGCTTCTTCAAGGAAACAGGAAATCCTCAAATTTTATTTAAATGCCTTATCCCATATATAATAGGGCTTGGGATTCAAAAGAATTCATTCAGCATGCTCTCCAAATGGCATTTAACTTCCCAAGAAAAAACAGTAACAGGAAGTTTTGTTTTAATTAGTACATGAGCTGTGCAGCAGCTAATGTATTCCACCTCTTCACTGTTGTAAAAGGAGCAGATTTCTTGGTAGCATGAAGCAAGTAGAGAAGAGGGATTGTGTTCTGCTCTCCATATGCTACAGAGCCCCATTTGCAGGGAAGGTGTGAATGGGAGGTGATTTGTAGCTGCCTGCCACTTGTAAAGAACAAGCTTCTGTTGTTCCCCAGGCTGGAAAGAAACCTGGGTCCCCTCTATAACCCTAGTGCAGTGCAACAGTTAGACAGCAGCCTTCAGAGATTTAATTTCAACAATAAGGGATTGTAAAGAAAGCTTATTTTTTCATTTACATTAAAAAACTAAGTACTGGATGTCAGGCTGGAAATCCCTAGTTTCCTCAGACATGATATTTCTTGATGGAAAGTCCCAAGGAAGTCACATTTTAGAGAAACTTGGAAAGTACATGTCTTTTCCCTCTGTTGGGCCAGCCATAAACAGCCAGACTGGATCTTCAATTCCCAGTGCCATCTCGAGGTCCCAAACTGGTCCAGCACAGCACTGTTGTGGAGACTGGAAATGGACATTTGCCCCCTCCCTGCTGCAGTGCTCCTCAAGATGCACTTTTGGTTTTGCCAGAAGGCAGGGCTGAACACAGCCCAGTGCACCAATGCTCCCACACCTCTTCTCAACAAACAATATTCAGACAAGTGAGAGCTCAGTGTCTAATCACCATCTTGTAGGACTAGTTTCAGAGCTCTGTAAGTGTATATGTGTGTATGCATTTATATTGTATGTAGTTCCTTTGTCAGTTGCAGAGGAAAGTTTGTTCAGAGATCTCCTTCCCAAAAATCCAGGTGTCTCCTTGACAGTCTGGATGTTTGTTTTCAGTGCCAGGCTCCATGGGTGCAGCACAGTGCAAGCTGGACCTGCAGGGAGACTCTGCCCTCTCAGCAGGATTCTGCACAGACATAGAGGTTTGCTGGTGTGGGATTGGTTTCTGAACTGGAGGATGGACACAGAAGCCACCACAGCAGCATCCCTGGAGAAGACAATAGCAATAAGCAGGAGTGAGCGTGTTGGCGTGAGCGTGTGGCAAGAAAGGTTATTTTGTGGTGGATTTTCTGCCACAGGGATGAAAAGTCAAACAAGAAGAGAGGCAGGCAGAGATGTCAAGAGGAGCAGAAGTGTGTTGACAAGGCAGTAAAAATGTCAGGTGACCCACTTACCTCTCACTTGGCTAATTCTCATCAGCAGTGGAGCTGAGAAAACATTACTTTCAATGCTTCTGTGCAGTATAGGTCCTGTGCTGAGGGGGATGGAGCCAAGACTAAGAATTTATGTTTTCCAAGACACTGTCTGGCCACCCAGAGGGGCATTTTAGGTGGTCCTGTAATTGCAATTTAGCGTTAGCGAAAGATAAGCATTATACCTTAGCAGAAGTGCATTGGAAAAATACATTAGAAGTAATAACTCTGCCATTTTGAGGGATAAAAACTTTTTTTTGTGACCATGCAGCTCTTTCCAATGCCTGGCTGACATTTCTGCTGTATTTAGCACAGACTCCTCCATTTTTCTTGTCACAAAGGTAAGAAATGTATTTGGAGTCAGCAGCCTGGGAGGAGCAGCTCCCTGCTTCATGGCTGTTTACCCAAGCAGACCAGCAGACCAGCTGGCTCCTTTCCACATAACAGGGGGCTCTTCTCTGGGGTCTGCTAGCATGGAACCTTCCTGTTTGTGAAGAGCAAAAACATACTCTGTGCTGATGAATATGCTGTGTGATTGAGATTACAAAGGCCTTCACTTCGCCTGCTGTCCAGAATTTTTGCCTTCTTGCTTATCTGCAGAGGCTTGTGCCATGCTGAGGACATGCTGTCTAACAAGCCCCTGAGTTTCTGGAATATAATACGATGAAAATAATTTAAAATTTCCTCCCAGTTACCCTTTTCCTACTGTTTATTATCAAAACACATGAACATTTTTCACTCACTCAGTTGTGTGTTTCTTTATTTCTTTAGGCTGTGACTCATCACTGAACCTGACATCTCAGAAAGCCACAGATGCAATGGACGGAATCTTTCGGTCCCTCAGGGATATTGCCAGAGTCCGAATGCACATGAAACAGTTTAATTCCATACATAATCCAGGCAGCAACACCCACCAGGTGAGTGTAGCTTTCTTTTCCCTGTGTTTGTTATTTATCTAGCATGCTGTCAAAATTACAGCCCTAATTTTGTGGATGTGCTAATCCTATGCACATTCTGCCCATGAGGAAGATACTTAAGCAGAGATTTTTATATTCAACCTAGTCATCAAAAACTTCCTTAAGTCTTTTGTCCAGTCTCAGGCATATGCATATCAGTGTCAGACCTGGGGAAGAAATTTGGGCTTTGCTCTGCATCACTGTGGAATGATATGACTGCCTGTGAAAGGGAGGGCTAGGTCAAGATGGATCTTGACTTAGACCACTCAAGGCAGAGTGAAGCAGGATGTCTGCAGCCATATTCTTGTCTTTTCTTTCCTGTCCCTGTAAGCATGAGAGACAAACCTGTTTGTAAATAGGTGACAAATGCAGCTTCTGTTTCTGAAATAGGAACATAAGATCTACAATACTGCTTTAGGTCATCACAGTAGACAGTGGTTTTCCTTCTCTCTGTCTCCCCTGAAGATCTTTTCCAGTTCAAAACAGAATTTTACAGGAAAAGCAGTAATTTAGAGAGAGATCATAAAACATGATTTTAGCCTTGAGCCAGAAAAGAAATCCTTCCAAACTTCTAACAGTGCTGTAGACCAGCAAAGGGATGTAGTTCAAATTAAGCATTGCTTTGTAAGAACATGAGTGTTGCAAAATGTCACTGGAAGTCTAAGGTGAAGAAAACCTGTTCCTAAAGTCTTCTTGCAGTTTGGACCAGTCTGGTGTCCAAACTGGGGAAAATTGTTAAACATTTAATACAGTTCAGTGCAGGGGCAGTGAGATGATAAGAAAAGTTTCTTGGAAGTGTAATTATCATCTGTGTGTCCTTTGGATGTAATCCACTTTGCTTGCTTAGAGATAAGTGCTGGAACACAGCAAGGGATATATTAACACCTTGCAGACCCTTAATCTAGCCATGCAGGGGATCTAGTTGCTTGAGTAGGACAAACCTTCTGCTGAAGGAAGTCCAGAAGATTTGTAATAGTAGAAATAAGCAGGCAGTATGTGATTGTCCGTGACACTTACAGTTCTCTAGAAACGGGCATTTCTTTTGACTGGCAGGTGTTGGGTGTGATCAGTTTAGCATGTCAGAAGAAGTAGTGCCCATCCTGTGACCACACTCACCACCAAACCTGCTTAGTGCTGTGGGAACAGGTTTATCCTCTACATACTTTTTCACTTTGTCTGTTAAAAGCTGGGAAGCCTCCAGGTTTCTATGGATAAGTAACTGGGAATTGGATAGTCTCTTAGAAGGACTTTTTTGTAGTGTGTAGTTTGTATGTCTTACATAAAATGATAAATGTTTTCGTCACATTATCAAACTAGTTCATTTAGTGGCCATGCAAGAACAGAATTTTGCCTGTTTTTGAAACTACTTTCATTTTGATATAGGTGTATTTCTGCTTTCCTTCTTCCCTTCCTCTATTCCTTCTTCTATCCCTCACTCTCCTTCTCTCATTTTCTCTCTTTCTCTCTGTTTCTCTCTCTTCTCCCCTTTATAATCTTGTATGGGGTGTGTCCCATAGCTATTGAGGTTTTTAACAGCTATTTTAAACAAATTTGTACCTGCCGAAATTTAAAGTTGATAGAAGTTTCATTATATGAGATAGAAACCGATGCAGCTGTTGGGGGTAGTACACAAAAAAAACACCAAACAACCGAAAAATGTAGAAGATTAATTCCACATCATAAAAGATTTTTAAAAATATTTGAAACCATTATACTTAAAAAAGTAGGTGATCATACTATCTGTATTTTAGTATCTGTGTACTCTGACTGGGTTGTTTTGAAGGGCACTGAGTTTTGGTGCTGAAAATTCAGACATGCAAAATCATAGCACATTTTTCACATCTTTTGAGTACATAGTTTTTGTCTGAATGATATTTTTCATTTCAGTCAGATGCTCTTTTTCTTTTAATTTTGTGGAGTAAGCCTCTCTGTTAAACTGTGATTTGATCTCTGCTCCAAAAATATTTAATTACTAATGTTCTTCTGTTCCTCATCTATGAAGATATTAAACAGATTTTTATAAATAGGACTTCATGCCTGCATGTGTATTTTCAAACAGTTGTTTATTGCGTGACTAGATTTGACAGAAATCTTGACATGTTCTAAAAGATCCTGCAGCTCATGTCTGCTGTAATTTGCTTTGTTGGCTCAACTAAAAATTATGCACATGTTGTGAGAAGAACTAGATGAGTTGTATAAATCTTTGTTGACAGGATTGTATTAAAAAACTGTAAGCTTTGTTTCTCACTCTAAAGTGTTGGATGAAAAACATTTCTTTAATGACTCCAGAAAATTTTAGTTTCAAGCCAAGTGGTTTGTGTTTTATTTTCCATCCATTTTTACTATTATCTTGCAAGCTGTCTTTGTAGATATCATCTTTGCAAAATTAATGATGTTACACTTCATTCCCCTAAGTAATCTATGGGATGATATATACCTGGGGCAGCCCCAAAGCCAAATAAATGTGCTAATTTTAAAGGTGCTCATTTTCTAAGACAGTTGCACTTTCTGAAATAGTCATGGTTCTGTTGCAGTTAAAAGCAGTAATACAAAGCTCAGTCTGTAAACCAAGTAAACTTGAATTTTCATTAAAGATCTTTCCACTGGTTCCTAAAATTTTATCTTAAAATTTTTTTCAGCATGTCAGAGTGGTTTAAACCTTGCTTGGAATATGGAGATTATTAGGCTACTAGTTCACATTCAGCCTGAGTTTGTGGATCCTGAGGAGGATTGATCAACAAGGTTGATCCTTTGGGAGTAGACCTTCCAGCATGTTGACCATTTGTACCTTTATATTTTCCACTTCTCCTAGCCCCTAACTTCTCTGAAGCTCTGATATTCATGGTAACGGTGGGGTAGTCTGACCTGTTTTTCAAAAGTCTTCCACAAGTGGAAGTATTATGTAGATTGCCATGGGCTTGGAAGGTAAAGGACTAACAGGGACTCCTTATCTCTGCTCTCCCATGAGGGTACAAACAGGCAGATTGACCTCTTCCCTTCCCTGCTGATATCCAGACTTCAGTGGGGACATGACACTTGGAATAATGCAGGAGTGGTGAATTTTAAAAAAAATCCTTGTTTAGGTGTTTGTAAAATCATTGAAAAGGGAATGAGATCTGGGTGCACAATGGGCAACAGTCTCATCCATATGGTTATCCATTTCTGTATTACCTCCAGAAAGATTCCAGAGGAAGTAAAAGTCCCCCCTTTCCTCCTTGTCTCTCTTTACTCATACAATACAGATGGGGCAGAGTAATTGTGTGGCTCTCTTCCACTCTTTTCAGTCTGATACTGTGCTGGTGCACACCATCTGCAGTCAAGGTCACAATCTCTCTGAATGCTTTCATTTCTGTATTCTATATGTATTATATATAATACATTCTGATAATTATTTCTGTAATCTTAATAGAAATAAAATATTTAGAATCATGGTGTCACTGAGTCTAAGCAGGTTTACTCACAGTGTGTTGTTCTCTTTGTACAGGCTTCTTACAAACCTCTGCTGAAACAGGTAGTGGAAGAGATCTGTAATCCTGATCGGTCCGATCCTGTTGATATAGAACATATTTCATCAGGCCTCACTGATCTCCTTAAAACTGGCTTCAGCATGTTTATGAAGGTAAACCAGCCTTCCCAAGATTGTCTGTAAGATTTTCCTGAGGTCAGAGCATCATGCAGCAGTAGCTGATTTTATTATACTGTTCAGCAGAACTTAAGGGGAGTTTAGGAGAGTTAAATCCTTGAAGTGGGGCTGGGAATAGCTCAAGGCACCACATTGCAGGTACAGTGCAGACAGGTAGTGCCTCTTGAACACAGCAAAAGGAACGGAGGAGACTGAACATCTAAATAAGGGTGACGATGGACACCAAAATAAGGATGATATATCTGGGAAGAGGCAATGTGGCTTTGCTAAAGGGAAGTCCTAACACATAGCTTTTAGGGCTCCTCAGAGACACCCAACAAACGAGTGTCAACCTACCTGGCGTTCCAAAAGGTATTCAATCGACATGGCACCACAGCAAAGGACTTTAAGGACACTCAGCAGCCTTGGGATAGGAGAGAAGTATGAACAATCACAGGGAATGAAGGAGGAACTCTGTATTCAACACCTTTGCTATAATTTGATATGGTTCAACTTATACCATAGGGGAAGGAAGGAAGCCTGTACATTAGACATTTCTTTGTGGATCCTCTTAGCATGTTTTAAGGCAGTCATTCTACAAGAATTTACTCTGCCTTACAAATTAGCCCATGCTAAGTGTCCGCTAAATATTTACAGATTTGAAGTGTGGAGTAGCCAGCATGATGTGCATTCAGCCTTTCTTATTGCATATCCTGAATTCTCTGTTGAAAACAACCCTAGATTCACATCAAACCACATCAATACTATGGTTATGAGTGCAGTACATTTCAGTACTGTGCCTGGTGTTTTTCTTTGTGTTACCACCACCACCCCTCTGCATGGAAGAGACAACAACAAACTTTGGGCGGTGTTGTCCGCTGTGAGGCAGGGGACACAAGTTGTAGCAAGTGAAATTCCAGTTGAATAAAGGAAAAAAAATTCTAACTGTAAGAGTGGTTAAGTCCAGTGAATTCTCTGTCTCTGAAATATTCAAATGTTGGCCAAACAAAGCTCTAAGTAACCTGATATAATTTTGAAGTTGGCCCTGCTTTGAGCAGGGAGGTGAACTAGATGAGCTACAAAGACTCCTTCCAACTTGATTCTGTGATTCTATGGTAACAGAAAAGAAAAAATTCTTTCTCTGTTGTGAAAATTTCTGCTAGACCTGCATATAAAGTCAGGTGACAAAAATCATTTAGACTGTTGTGTTGGTACTATTCTAGAACCCAGTATCAGAATAAAAAGATAACAAAGTTGTTTTTCTGTTATTTCAAAGAAAACTAGCATTGAGCACATAATCCAAATTCTAAATCTAAAAGTATATAAAATCCTAATAACGCACTAATAAAGTGCTTCTTTTCAGGAGTCTGTTTCCACAGTTGAAATGGATTTCCAAAATATATTCAGATAGGTTCCTAAATTGAAATTCTCAGTTCTTCATAGCTAATGATAAAGCCCTAAGACAACAGAGGATAGATATAGAAAAAGTGACCCAATATATCTCTATTCCTGTGTCAGAACTGAAAAATTTATATCAGCACTTCAAAAATAGTAGAATTAAAAACACATTCCACTATCAAACAAAGTAACCAGGCTGGTACACCCAAGTATTTATTTTAATTATTGGTTTAATTTGCCAGTAATTCTCACAGTTCTATTGATTTCATTGTATTTTTTTAATTGAAGAATTTTTAAGCAGGAATATAGCTTATTCTTAAAAAGAAAAAAAAAAAAAAAAAAAAAAAAAAAAAAAAAAAAAAAAAGAAGAATAAAGAAAAAAAGAAGACTATAAGGACTTCAGAAAGCCTAAATAGTTAGATGGAGAGATTGACACCTTTAACTAGTTTGAGGACTAATCTATCCTTTTAGAAGGTGTGGGTGGGTGTGTGAAAGAGAGACATAAGTAGTTATAGCAATATTTACCTGTAAATGCGTCTTTCCTGGTAAGACAAATATTCTAGTATAAGGAATATGTAAGGGATGAGCAAGTGTATTTTGTGTAGGATAAACATTTCATAGGCATCATCGCATACTTCACAAATATGTGTCCATGCTTGCTCCGGTAGTTTGTAGCCTGGCTTGCTGGCATGTGCTCAATTGTATGAATGAGTGTCTGACTAGCCTGTATTTCTGACACAATCACACCATCAACACAGTAATTATTCTGTGAGCTTCTTTATTTTTGTTTTCTTCTCAATGCCTGAATATGAATGACAACTCACATAAACATACTTTGGTGATTGCCTCAGGTGTGTTAGTTCAGGACCGGCTTTTAAAGATACCTCTCATCCAGAAATTGTTTGTCTGGCAGATATGTTTGTTTTGAGGCTAAGGGATGGTGAAGGGAAAAAGCTCCCCTGCCTCAAGGACTCCTGTTTTGACTGCTGCTCTAGGCCACATGTGTTTTATGATGATCTGAGTTTGCTATCATTGATATCAAGTGCCCTACACAGCAGCCTAGTTTCTGGTGATTCACAGGTTTTCCTTTTTCCAGTTATTGAGCTAAATAATTGGTTTCTGGTTGGTCACAAATACCAGAATCATCAGTGCTGTTGTTTTTGGGTGAGTTACAGAACAATAGCAATTGTTTTTGCTGACTTTCCTCAGAAAAAAAAAAAACTGTTTTGTGAGCTGCCATAAGCCATGAGAACAAACCTGTCCTCTAATGCCTTCCTGTTTCTGTTTCAGAGTTTTATTGACCCTGTTTCAGTTTTAGAGTTTTATTGACCACTGCCACCCTGTTTTACCACCTCCTTCTCCTCCTCCTCTCTCTCTCTCCTCCACACCTGCACCAGCAAAGAGCCCTCTGATCACTAGCATCCTGAGCATACCCTGTATGGTGAGCTCAGAGCTGGGGAGATGGCCCTGATGTCCTGCTGTGACACTCTGCTGGCTCAGGGCATCATCCCCCCTTCCTTTAGGCTCTTTCATGTCAACATAATGGTTTTGAGGTGTTTTTGTTTAATCTTTTTAATTGCCTAAGACAGCTTTCCAAATTTTTTTTTAATAAATGGCATTTTGAATTGAAAGTGAATTTCACTCAGGGATTTTGGCAAAATTCAGATTTCACAGTAAATTCAGAGGCATTGGAAATGTCCCAAATCAACCTAACTGTAGAAGGATCCCAGAAGATACACAATGCTTTTGTTTGCAACCCATTTCAGTTCTTCTTCCATATCACTGAAATGAGTCGTGTTCAGCTACACACAGCCAGTTCCTTCAAAAGAGAGAGTCTTGGGTGGTTGTATTATCAAACAAACAAAAAAAAAATATTGGCAGAAACTTGCATTCTTAACACAGCCAAATATTTTGTACCCTAAGTATTGTCCTCCTTCAAAACACTTACACAAAGCATAACAAAATTACAGATTCCAAGACCCTTTTCATTTCTGTTTTAATTTAATTTAGAGTTTGCATGCCTAATAGTATTTTTAATTTGCATTTCTGGAATTTGTGGTTTGAACTTTAGTCTTCTGAAAAATAGTAAGTTTTATATAGGCACCATGTGTTTGGATGTAGGTTTATTTTGACTGAAGGAAATGATTTGTCAAGACATTTTCTCTTTAACATTACTCTGAAAGTTCATGTTTTCTGATTCTTATACTGAGTGTCCTTTCAGTGTGCCCAATGTTCTGCATGCATGTTTATTATGAGTTTGTTTTTGCTCGGAAAGATACTAAGAATCATAAAATCCCAGAATCACAGAATATTCAGAGTTGGAGTGAGTCCCCAAGGATTATCAAATCCAGCTCCTGGCTCTGCACAACACCATTCCCAAGTGTCACACCACGTGCTCAAGGGTATTTTCCAGGCATGTGTGGTGTTGTGACCACTTTCCTGGCAATGGAAATGTGCCTTGGAATTGTAGGATGTCTGCTATCTGCGCCATCAGCTCAATGAAGATGGCCAGCAAAGTCAGGGTGAGTAGGAGAATAAATACCCAGTGTGCAAATACTCAGCTAGCTAATTCATCTGTCTAAGGCTTTTGTACTAGTTTCAAACACTCAGCAATTCAAGAGCTCTTTGCCTGGGGAGCAGCATTGCACAGGGAGCCCCATGTAATCAAAGCCAGCTAGCCTGGAGAGAGGACAGGGCATCTCCCTGTGCTTCAAAAGGAAGAGTCCTTGCAGAAGGTTACCAGGCAGAAAGCCTGACAGACCTGAAGGATGAAAAAGCTCAAAAAGACTAAATATAGGAAAGCCACAATAAGGAAAAGAAGAGCTGTGCCCCCAGGAGCTGGAGCCACAAGAATCAAAGCAAGCTGCTGTGGTGGGGGAAGCAAAAGAACCCTGCTCTGCCCAAACATGGGTTGACACCACTTTCATTCTGTCGAGTGAATGCTGTTAAAAGCCCACGCTCATGCAAGGAAAGGAGGCAGAGAGTCTAAAAAGGAATTAAACTATTTTGTCACTTTTCAGAGCCGAACATTTGGAGTGTTTCATGCTCCAGGGTGATGTGACAAGAGCAATTGCATGGGCTCTGTTGACATCCCTCCCAAAGACTGGATCAAGGTAGCATCAAGGGAGTGTGTTTTCTCAAGACTGAAAACAGTTTGCTAGGAAACAGCAAAGTCATCAACTTCTAGAAGTGGCTAACAGGAAACTGATGTAAAGCATCACCTTCACATTTAAAATTAAAATGCAGTTTCATAAAGTCTTAACTGAAGTGGGATGTTTGTGTCATTTCAAAGATAATTGGGGGAAAATGAAACAAGTATTTTCTTGGAACTAAAGTTTCTCTCTATTATTTACAAGGCAGATATAGAAATATTGAAAATGGAATTGAAACAAGCTATAAGCTGATTCTATACTATAATGGACCTGATTTATTTTTATTGGATGAATTGTAAAAGATTATTCACTGCACCAGTGAAAACACATTGCATAAAATTCTTTTCCATATTGACCTCAGGCAGGGATTCTAGTATGTTTAGGCTGGACTCCTTTCTTCTACTGAGTAGTAATTTACCCCTCATTCCTTAAAGTCTCCTGTGTATGTGTATCCAAAGTAAATATCCACCCAAGTACTCTCCTCCCACTCTGGGAAAAGGAGGAAAGTAATGAAGAAGGAATGGAGGGAGAAACTCTGAGACTTCAGGAGAAACTCCCATAGGTTTCAGTGGAATCCCTGGAGACTTTATTTCCCTGCAAACAGTTAATTAGTTCTAACTGGGCATCATCCCCATTGATTTCCTCTCAGCTGCCACAGCATTCCATGAATATTTCTTTCTGAGCTTCCTCTTTGGTCTTCCTCTAGCCACTTAGGGAGCTGATCACTGGTAATCCATAGGTTTGGACCTGGATGAAGCAAGTACAAATAATTTTTTTCTTCATTTTACAGGTGAATCGCCCTCACCCTGGTGATCATCCTCTTCTGATCATCTTTATGGTTGGAGGAGTGTCAGTCTCTGAGGTCAAAATGGTGAAGGATTTGGTAACAACACGCAAACCTGGTACCCAGGTAAAAAAACAGCTCTAAGCATACAGTTCCTATCCAAACAAAAACTAAGAAAATTCATCAGTGTTCCCTATAGAACTGATACCAAAGCTACAGAAAGCCACAGACAGAGGGACAGGAATGATGTTACGATTTTGCTGTGAAACATCTGTAGGCAGCAAGCATCCAGGCACCAAGGGTCTGTTTTTTCACATTATAGTCAGCAACAAAAATTCAAACTCAGGTTGGACAGTTCAGAACAGACTGGCATTAATTTGAAGTAGCTTCCATCAGGTCTCAAAAGATTAATTTCTTTGTATTCTTTATAAACAGAAATATTTGCTGTCCAAAAACCTACAGGGTGCCTGGCAGTCAGTCCATCTATGGGACATAGTGCAGGGATACTCAGGAGTCTGGGTACCACCTGGTGACTTCTCAGTGGTTCCTGCAGACGTGACAATTAGCAAGGGTGAGGAGCAAAGTAAAATAACTTGGATACAGCTGTACTGTTCCTATGTCTGGCCAGGTGTCTCTGATAGATACCTGACCACTAGACCTTAAGTAGCCTGAAGCAGGTTATGTGGAGAAAGCCCCAAGTCTCTGCATCCCTTAGATGCACTCCTGGAAGGAGGATGGTTCCTACAGTGAAGCTTCAGTAATGTCCATGTGGCTGATCTGTGCATCATCCACTCTCTGTCAGCAGAACTTGACTACTGTCATCAGAATGGAGGAGAGAGAGGAAGAGGATGGGTGAGCTCTGGCAGCACCTGAGATGTTAAAAATCATCATTAATTGTGGAGAACCAATCAGGTGTCTGTTGAGTGCTGCAGATACACAGGGTAATACAAATACTCTAAAGTGCTGTGTAACCAGCTGCATCATAAACATAACTCTGGTTTCCAGGGTGGCTTGTAAACATCTTGTTTTCAATTCCTATGGAAAGCAGTTTTGATTAGTGAGAAATCATTAGCAAAATGGAGCCAACCAAAGGCAGAACAGCCCCTCAGTTTGACATGTGTTTTCCATGTTTCAATTGGCTTTGCAAGGCAGTCTCAAGCAGTATTTCGTAAGACGGAATACCATTTTAGCAGGTTTTTGGGTTTTTTTATCTGATAACACATTTCTTCCCCATTAGTCTACTGCTAATCTCCTCAAAATAGCAAATTAAATTTTCTCTCTTGGAGGGGAACTGAGTTGTGACACACTGATGGACAAGTTAATCCACACACAAAATGTATTAAGACACCCTGAAAGATAAACAGAGGGTTAACATCTGAGTTGGTTGAGAACTATGCAGGGAGATTTTCAGCTGGCTTTCTAAAGGGACTTAAGGCTTGACAGTGGTGACATGGGATCTGGTGTTGCTTTGCTTTGGCTTAACCCTGGCAGCAGGTCACTCTCTGAGGCAGATTCCTAAAGCATTTTAAGCTTTTACTGAATCTTGCCCTTTATCCAAATACACTATGTTAGAGGTGAAAGAACTTCAGGGGAGAGGCAGGAGGAGGAAGAGAAAGAAGAAACTAAGCAGTTGTGCAAGTCTCTCACAAAAAAAAAATGTTTGTAAGTTTTTTGGCTTTACCTGGATTTCTGCACTATAGCTGTGAACATGCACCACCTGTTTAGGATTATTCTCTTTTCAAAAAGCCAGGCATTTATCTAACTCAAGCCAGGGTTTAACAGAGCCTTTTTGTGCTGTTCAGACAGTCAGGTTCACGCTTCAAGGAAACACTGGCCTTCCAAATCCATTCCAGTCAAACAAGGCACTAACATTTATACTAATTACTGGCTCTTGGAAAAATGGAGAAATGTGAAAGTACAAAAAATTGAGTAAAGTAATTGAAGAAAAAATGACAGGGTGTACTGATTACTTCAGCAACTGTTTGGAGTTGAGGCCAATGACATTTAAATATGGAATAAGAGACACATGTTTCCATCCACAGAACTGTTCTGCATCTGGATGTGAATGATGATTTTATTTCTCACGGAGAAGCACAAAGGAATACAGTGTTTCCTATGCACCATTTGTTTTGGATGGTGGTAAATAGCTCCCCATAATGAGTGAGAACTATCCTGTTTTTGAAGGAAGAAATTACTTCTCTTTTTCTGCTTTAATCAGGAGAGTAATAAAAGGGAAAGAGCATGAGAGAATGTTTCTCCCTCCCTTCTCCCAACATGCCCAACCATCTAGGCAGGCAGACATGAACTCTTTCAGATGCACTTTTACATGTTAGCTGCATCCTTCCCTGCCTTCTGCTGTGCTGAGGGGAAACTTCCCATTGGAGTTCAGTGGGTCAGGATGGGAACTCCTGTCTCTTCCACCTTGGCTTCCACTAGGAGGGGATAGCCCTTCAGGTGATGTGTGAAAGACAGGTATGGGGCAAGACAGGCACGGAGTACCAATCAATGAGAAGGTCTGCAAAGAACTGTCCTGAAGTGAGCTGTCTGGGAAAGAGATGGACACTACTTATCTGGGCAATTGTCCTCTTCACTGTAAAAATGAAAGAACAAACATTCACATTTATCCCCCTCAAGAAGCCCTTGGAGAAACTGGAGGGAAAGGAGAGAAGTCCTGCTGTATTCAAGCATCTGAGACATTAAAGTTGCAGATCTCATTTTTCTCTCTGGGGTTGCTATTTGTTGCACAAATCCCCTGAGGGTTCAGTGGTAGGTCTCCAAGAAGAAATTGCTTTTATCTGTCAGTGGCTATTGTTGATGTTTGGCTTGTACACTCAAACAACTTTGGTAACGTGTCCCTTCGTGTTTTTCAGAGTTAAGCTGCGTGATAACAAGATGAGCACATACTGTGCTGTGCTCTGATTCTCGTGTAACATAAGTAAGACAGTGTCAGCCTTTGGCATCTGCAAGTTACAGAGAGTTTTTCAAGCTTATGAAGGAAAAGATAATCAGTGTCAGTTTGCTGCAGATTGTGTGGGAGGACAAGGGAAGAGGAGAAGTGAAGGGGAGGCTATCACCAATACAGAAGGGATCTTTGCAGTATCTGAAGTGAAAAGATGAAAGAAAGAAGGAACGACAAAAAAAGTTGAAATGCAGCATTACCACGTCCTTGGACAGCACAAGGCATTTGATAGCTGCTGCAGTAAATGGACACACAGACATACTCTGTTGTTGATGTTTGTGCTTCCTCTCCTTGGTTTTGCGCTGAAGAAGCAAATTCATTTTCAAGTGAGCTAGGATGATTAAATCTGTCCCCAGCTCCCCGCCTGCAATCCTGACCCTATGGTCACTGCTAAACTTGGGACTCAGAAAGAGCAGTGTCCTATGATTTTGACCCTGGGTTATCTCCTCACAGCAAGAGTGTATACACTCACTCCTGGATGATAGCTTTGCTCTGCAGAGAAGCCTTCACACCACATAATTAGATGCTGGTTTTCACTAAGGGAAAACAGATACCTGCACCTAGCAGGATACGTATCATAGCTATAGTGAGGGATGGTTTCATTCATCAGAGCTGTCTGGGATTAAAAACTGGAAGAAGCCAAAGTGAACATCTGACAGTGCTCAAGGTTGAGCCTGATGTGCAGAACAGCCTGTGCCTGGTCTGAAAAGAGCCTGGCTGGCTTCCTGCAGCAGGCACTTCTGTGGTGCTTACCTTACCTTCAACTGAGAGGAAACAGGCATCACTCAAATCTGTGCTATAGGAGAGGAAACCACGGCTTCATCAGCTGGTGCCTCACAGTAAATGCACTGGCAGTCACAATAAATCACCAGGTAAGGTGTGGGTAGAAATGTGTCAAAGCACGCATTCATTTAGGCATACAATGCTACCAGTCATTATGCTCCTTAAAGTGATTTAACTGCAGTTATTAGTGAGCAGACAGTTTTGCTGGACAAGTTGTATTGCCCTGTCAGTAAACACCAGAAGCAGACAGCCTGCCTAGAGCTGGATAAAGCAAACAGTTACTATCTATGGCTCATTAGCACTGTCTCAATCCCTTTCAGTTTGACTTGTTGCTTCTTGTTCCCCTTCTTTCAGGTGATTGTGCTCTCATCTGTACTCCTGACACCACACAGTGCTGTTGATTTGTTGTTTGCCCCAGACCGTCTCTAGCCTGATGCTCATATCTAAAGGGGGAGGCTGTGGAGAAGATTGTGTGCCTGGCCTGGAAACATCAACTCCCTGCTCTGTCACTCTTCTCAGCAGCCCTCCAAAAACTGATGTGTCAACTGCTGCAATTACAGCTCCAGGTGAAACAGCTGGGTATCTACCTGCAAGGGAACATCTGTAGTTCATGGGCAGCTCTTCAAAATGGTCCAGTTGCCCCCCTCCTTGATGATAGCACTGTGCAGTGCTGAATCACTCCCAGCCTCACTCAGCATGCTGAGGGCAATTGTTTGAAAAAATTCCCTAGAAAAGGAGCAGCTAAGAACCAGGTGATGCAAAATTTGCACTCCCAAGTGTTTTTCCTGATGGTTCTGCTGGGCTTGCAGCTGGTGGGAAATGCTGCTGAGAGAGTGAGAGGCTAGCAAAATCCACTGTCTGTCATGCTACCTTGCAAAACGTGTGCCTTATACAATGTTAACAGCCTCTGCTCTTACTTTGTTCCTCACTCCAGAGAGATCATGGAACACAGCTCTGATTTAGCTGGCACAGCAGCTCCCAGCTCGTTGATGCTCTTTTCAGGAGGACTATTAGAGGCAGGGAAGCAGAGAGAGCTACTCAAGGGCTGGGTTACATTGCTGCTTCTCTCTCAGCTTTCCATTTCCTGCTCTACTTTTTCCACCCACAGTCCCAGAAGAAAAGACAGTTTCTGATGGCACACACTCTGTAGATTTACACAGGAGGCCATATGGCCTGTGATGGTTTGATGATAACCCCAAAAGAATCCTCCCCTCACATGCATATTAAAAAAAAATAACAAAATAAGGGCATGATCCCATTTTCAAGAGGCCACAGTAGATTCTTTCTCGAGCTAGATTTCTCAGCAGCATGATTGGAAAACAGCTTTTATTTTTAATTTATAATCATGAAAGAGCTTCAATCAAATTCAGTTACACAAATTTCTTTATAAAACTTTGCTACAATCTGTGATGAAAGAGCAGCAGCTAATAGAGATTTTAATTGCATATATCACCCAGATTTTTGAATTGCAACATAAAATGGTGGAGCTCTAAAGCTGCATCCTCTTGCTTCATCCTAGTAATGCTACAACTCCAGCTTACACTGAGATGAGAATGTCAAATCAAGTGACATCCACTCTATCATAGCATTCTTTATTATGCCAAAGGAGTAGATTAAATGGGAAGCAGTTTTTTAAATTTTGTTCACTAGCTAGCATTAGCTCTCCTAAATGTTTATAATGGTCTTCAGAAAAGGGTGCATTTTGGTTTAAATTCAGTTTTGAGTTGCTGGAAGGAAACAATGGACTGATTATAAAGCATGGACAATGTCGCCTCTATGGAAGAGAAATTTATAAGAATGACTATAGAATGGAACTTTGTGCTATAAAAAATGAGAAATGCTATGAGATTGCAATATTAAAAGCTCAAGGAGTAGTTTGAATAGAGCAACTGGAAAGCAAGTAGCTGATCTCTTGGTTTTTCTGTCATTCCGTACAGTTCAATCTTTCTTAGAATATGGTTGTTTCATAAATTCTGTAATCAATAAAGCAATGCTCTCCCAATGCCAAACTTGATCAGTCTTCTTCTAGTAGAATAGAAGCATTCTTCTAGTATGCCAGAACTGCATATTCCTGCAACCTCTTTTACTTTTGCATTATTTAATTGCCCCTGGGAATCTAGACCTTCTATCTTGGTCCTTGAACATTTCCTACACTCTGCTCATAGCAGAAAGGCTTTCTTGTGTTCAGTGACCATTGCTGAGTTCAGGTACACCTCTGAGATGCTGCTGCTTTCATGAGTTGATGGAGGCTTCTGGTTGTGGTCTTCACTCCCTCACCTCTCTTTCATCAAACTCCCTCAGGCCTCTGACTTGGCCATCTAAAGACCTACTGTATTGAGAAGGCAGGGGGTGAGTCTAAGTGATCTGGTGATCTTGCACTTCCCTCTGGGTCAAGTAGCTCCTTTGACTGAAACAGACTAGCTTTCCAGGTCCACACACACTTTGGAGGAATCTTGTAGGGCCACAGCTGTGGTAATTGATGCTGGAACTCAGCCACTCTCTCATACTTAATCACTTATAGACCAAAAGTACAGTGGAGTCTTTCCAGTGGCCCTAGAGCAATAGTAAGCTTATTTGTAGGAAATATCTGTAGCAGCTACAGGAGAAAAGGTCAAGGGATCTCCTGCCAGTTCTATGTGAGTAGAAACAGCACAGAAGAAGGTTGCATGGGCAAGTGCAAGACTACATCAAAGAATGTCTGAGTCCTCAGCCTGCAACACCGAGCAATACTCAAAAGGCAAGGAGAAAACATAAAGCTACCCGTGGGAAATTTATTTACTTCTCTATTGATAAACTTTTTTGATATAAGCTCAGAGTGGAAGGGCAAGCTCAGTTTTGTTTGCAACTCTAATCCTAAATCACTTGGCTAGTAACTCATGGTGCAAAAGATTATCATCAGCAGGACCCTGTCAGTTTCCCTGCATCACTTACTGCAGCTGTGCGCTAACACGGTGAGCCTGTATGGCCACCAGCCTAGTACCAGCACAAACATCCTCCTCAGGAAGGCTTTTAGTAAAGCTACTTCAAACATGAAAAAGGTAGTTGAAGACTTGTGATTTTATTAAGTTCTTCATAGTGATATAGCTCAAAACACATTTTTTATTTTTTTTTAAAGAAAGCAGCAGTCACTTAGAATTCATGTTTTTCCAAGTTTTGACCTACCTCACACCATTCCTTTCTTACTGAAGGCCAAAGTATTTTTGACAAGCAGAAATGGAAAAATCCCATTTTAATTTGAAAGGCCTTTGCCTTATTCAATTCCTCTCCTAAAAAAATTTCTGAAAAGGAAGTTGTAAAGCACTTGTGAGAGCAAAACCCCTGTGGTTTATGCTAATAAAGCAACAGCATAGGCAGGAAAGGACACCTTGCTGTTTCTGCAGTGTATGTTAACTACCTTAATAAAGTTATTACTTTGTCTCAACACTTCAGTGGTTGTTACTCCTTGTTTCTCACCCCCAAAGAACACACAAGGAAACATGCAATTCAAAAAAATTTAATGTTGTACCAGGCAGTAAGAATGAAAAGCCCACTCCCTAGGAGGAGTAACTGTACACAAAATAAATAAGTTACAGTTTAAACAAAAGCACAACTGGCTTTTTAAAGTGCATGTGTATAAGGCCCTTAGGCTCTAAACTCCATTGGCTCGATATTTTTTAAAAAATTAAGTATTTATATAAATCTGCCATTTGTTTAAGAACGAAGAGGGCCTGGCTCAGCTCAGAACAAGCCATCAGCTTCATTGCCTGGAGTCAGCCATGCTTCACACCTTTTGTTCTTTTGTGCCTACCGAACAAAGGAGAGAGAAAAAAGGATGTCTTAAAATGGCATCTGTAATAGATTATCACTCCACACACATTCCTCAGAAGCTCCATGTTGGATCATTTAGTCTGGAAAGTACTTTTTTAAGACAGTAAAAGAGTTGTTTGTAATTAGATATGTTTACACCCTGTGGACAATAGCTTTGCATACAAAGATCATGGTCAAGTTGTCAGCAATAACATGGCTAGTAAAAAATAAAGGACCATTGTTTACAGTCTTGATGCTCAGTCCTGTCCACTTATTTTACACTTATTTTTACAGAACCGTTTGATGTTTGCTTATTTGTTATGAAATACACACAAAAAAAACAGTTCTACTGTGCAATAAAATTAAACAGTTGCATCATGCTGTTCTTCATCCATGTGAGAACAAAAGTCAAGTGGTTACTTCTGAACAGGGACCTGCAGTTCAGGGCATTTTCCTGCTCAAGTGGAGTTACAGCAAAAAGGTTGTTTCTGCACAAATGAAAGCCAAATCTGTCCAGCTGGGGAAAAGGCAAATTGTTTCATTTACTGAAAAGTTCACTTTCCAAATGAAAATACCTGTTCAGCAAGTCACATCCTAGAACTTTTTCAGGAGGTTTTAGTTGGTTTTTGTTCCCTCCTTTTCTAATCTGATACTGTTCCTTTTTTAAGCAACTGCTTAAAGACTTCTACCATTTAAAAGGTTACTCAAACCAGCCTCCTTGCACAATGCCTTGGATTCTACATGTGCCAGTGTTAAAAAACCCAGGTTTCAATCTCAAGCTAACTGTTGGGTAGACCAAGGGCTGTGCTGTCAAACAGAAGTGACAGTCCTCACTTTGGCAGACAAAGCTTGTTTAAACCTTCTCTTCAGGTCCTGCATGTTGGGTGATTTTGGCCGTGGAATAAGAGAGGTTCTCCTCCTCTCAGGGGTGCTGGTTATTTGTTGTTTATTGACTTCTTTACAGAGGAGATGGAAAGCATTAAAGACGTTGTTATAGTTTTCACTGACAGATACTTCATAGAAAGTACAGCCCAGCATATTGGCCAGCTGAAGTCCCTGCTGAGGCTCCACCTCTTTGATATGCAAGAGATCAGCTTTGTTTGCCACAATGACGACAGGGACCATGTTCCCTGGATGCAGCTGTCGAACATGATGGTAGAGGTGACTGAGTAGTTCAAAGCTCTTATAGTCAGTGATGGAGAAGACAATCACCAGGGCATCTGCCCAGCGAATGCATCTGTTCAGCTGCTCATTACAATCCAGACTGTGTTCATGGATCTGAAAAATGAATGGTCTCAAATTAGATAGCTGAAGTCATAAAAGATTAAAGGAACCTGTCTTCAAGAGTCTGTAAAGCCAAATAGCATTTTACAGCTTCAGACATATATTTGGATTTCACATAATAAGTTTGAACTTAATCTGAGCATAGTGAATAAATGCAGATGTTGATTCAGCTGCAAAAAGCTGGAATTTAACACTGGAGTTTGCTGTACTCAAATGGAAAATTGACCTGAGTAGTTCTGCATGCTGAGAAAGACTTTGTAGTTCCACAGAATGGGAAATTAACTGGCTAGACAGTAAGTCTGGGGAAGCAAAGATATGAGCTGGAAGCATTTAGACCTGGAGTTTTGCCCAGTTCAAAAAGGCAACAATCCAGCATTACTCAGGTCTATACATTCAAAACTTTTAACTTGTGACACACTAATGAGCACAGCCACAATGTAGCAGATTTCACTTTGTCATACACATTTATGAAGCTTGTTGCGTAGCAGTCACGACATTTTATTTTCTCATGTACTATATTTCACATATACCAGTTTGAGTTGTTTCTGGGTTTGTGCCTAATGTTCCCAATATACAGGAACGAGGCACTTCAGTAATTCAGCCAGTCAAAAGTAATGGGCCTCCAATGAACAAATTGAAACAGTCTCTCAACACAGCTGGCTTGACTGGTTAAAACACAAGTTAGCACCTCTCTCACACAAAACACCAAACTCTGAAATGGAGCAAAATAATTTACAGAAAGACCATAGCAAGATGCTGCACGAAGGGATGCAAGCACACAAACATTTAGAGCTACTATGGTAGCATGGTTGCATCTAGCTCACCTGAACTCCTGGAGTATCTTGCACTTGGATGGCCAACATCTCTCCATCTACCTGGATGTGCCTGCTGTAGAGATTACCTGACAAGAACACCAACAGGTTCACAAGTACAGTCACCACTCTACAGACAAGTGTTGCTTTTGCTGCCCATTAGTTGTGTAGGGAAAGCCATATCACCACTCACGAAGCAAGAAGCCAGTGTTATAAGCTTTTTAGGTGTTAACAGTATTTACGATATTACTAGAAACATGGGATTAAATCGTGAATTGACCTGTATTGGAGCTGGGCATTAAATGGGAGGCAACTTGGAACTTAATCGTTCTTAAAGACCATCTTATCTGGAATAATAAAGGTAAGAGTGCAAAATACCCAGCTTTCATTACATAGAAAAGCAGTTTTCTTGTCATTTAGTATTTCCACAATTTAGTGAAGCTCCCTGTCGACTGGCCTGTAAGATTTTCTGGATTGGTGTTCTTTTTTTTCATTTGTTTGGCTTTTTCAAGTAATTTTCTCAACAGAAGGCTGTATATTTTACATCGGCACTAGTTTAGACTCCATGCTGTACCCATTGAATGAGATCCATAACATCACCTCTCCATTTTCCTCTCTAAACTGGCCCTGCCCAGCCACATAGCTGCTGGCACTCACTTTGCAAAGAACAATACAACAGTAGTTTTACAGGATGTTTTCTTGCTTTAGCTAAAAGGCTCCTTCAAAAAAGGGGTACTTTCACCACATAAAGCAAATTCTGTCAGGGACCTGCAGTACAACCCATCTGTGCTGCTGCGACCACAAACCGCATGTGGCTGTGTCCGGCGTGCCCCTTTCCGAGAGCTGCGAGCAGACCGGGGAGGGAGGCGGCTCTCAGGGAGCCAGCAGCCCCCGAACCCCGGGCGTTCGTGTCGCTGGCAGCACCTGCCGAGCGCCCCGCAGTCCCGGGGGCAGCGAGCTCTTCCCTTCCCACCTGTGCCCCGGCTCGGCGCTGGGGTGTGCACACTCACTCTCGGGGCTTACGCCCCGCTCCCCGCAGCCCAGACACCCCCTGCCCGTCCCCCATCCCGGCGGGAGCGAAGCCGAGCCGCCCGCCTACCTGCGTTCCGCTCATAGTCTCCGATGAACCGCCGGGTGAGGAACCGCACCACGAGCGCTGCGGGCAGGCACAGACAGGCACCATTAGCCGCGCTCCGCCGCTGCCAGCCCCCCACCCGCCTGGCCCCGGCCGCTGCCCCCCTCACCTGTCTTGCCCACGCCGCTGCCCCCCACCACCGCGATCTTGACGAGGCGGGGCCGGGCGGTGGCGGGGCCGTCGCCGCCGGGCGCGCACTCGGCGATGGTGCACATGCTCTGCGTCAGGCGCATCCCGTCCGCGACCCGCGCCCGCCGCTGCCGCCGCCACCGCGCCCCCGGCCCTTTTCTCGCCCCCGCGTCCCGCCCCGGCTCCTGGCGGCCACTCAGAGCTCCCGAACACCGCCCCGCCGCGCCCCGAAACACGCCCCGAAACGCGCCCCGAAACACGCCCCGAAACACGCCCCGAAACACGCCCCGAGCCGCGCTCCGCCCGGGCCGGGCAGGGTGAGCGGCTGCGGGGACCACGGCGGAGCCCGCGCCTCGGGTGGGCTGGGTGGGAAAGGATGTCAGAAATGAGGAGTCTGGGTCTGTGCGTGACCTCCCCGCTCTTCGGGGGTCAAACACCCGCAGCACCCTAACGGCGACGGATCGAGCGTTTCCCAAGATCTCAGCGCCGCCGTCTTCTCCCAAAATCCCACCAGGCGGACTGAAATTGTTTCATAGGTGCAGTTTAAGATAAATAGATGGGTAAAACAGATTTATAGAAAGGCATGCTAAGTCAAAAGGGGAAAGAGTAAGAGGCACAGTTAGAAACAAATCAACAAGGCTGAAGGACTCAAGGACTTGAATACGAGGATTTCTTCATGCCAGTGCAGCAGAAATGAGCTGGACATTGTACCCTGAGCAAAGGGAAAGGGTTTCATAAATTATCTGGGGTCTTGGTAACTAAGGTTATTGGAAATAGGAAACCTAAATATGAAAGTGAAGAGGATCACTCTCCTAAGAAAGTTTTGTCTTCAAAATGAGGAAATGCAGAAGATAAATAATGTCAGCTAGAAGTAGTTACTTCAACCAGGGAAAAAGAAACAGGGCAATGCAGTAATGTGGTGAGAAGGGCATACAGATTGAAGGAAGTCTGGCAATATTTAGAAAACGAAGAAGCATTTTGCTTCTAGTTTTAATAAAGATTATTGCATGAAAGATGGATGCAGAAGGAAGGTGAGTAATGGGAAGAAAGTCATGGGTAATTACTACAGTGGGGGAAAACAAAGGATCTCATCCAGTGTGCAAACAGGCCAAGTGTGTGGAGATGAGGGTGAAGGGAGCACAAACTTTCACTCTAGTACTCAAGTCATTCTGGAATACTTGCACTGAGGAAGGGGAGGGAAATAATTTACAATAATCTAGACAAATTTTGAAGGAGAGAATCATTAAAGATATGAGAGTAAATGGAATAAAAATAAAGTGTTCAATTACACGAGATGTTGCTTCAGCAGGATATCTTTCTCTGCTTGACCTTCTCTTCAAGAAATGAAATGGGGTAGATGTAGTCTATTTGGGATTAATAATAGCTGATACTGTCCAGACAGGAAACAGCTGTTGAAGTAGAAGAGCATATGGATCAGGAGACAATGACAGAGGGGTGTTTTATATGGGAAGTGTCAGACTGAAGGAGAGTGCTCTGTGTGATTCATCAATGCTCCTGTCATCCTTCATGTTTTCATCCCAATGGTGTCATCAAGAACACAAGCAGGCTAATGAAATCTGCTGTTGACAGAGCTGGGAGTAGTTAGTATATTGGACAAACTGCATGTCTCTTAGAACAGGTTTAATGAAAATATAATTAAATTCAATACCATTAATGACATGCAAAGATTAATAAAATTCTTCCACTGGCTATAAGATCAGCATTTGGATAAGCGAGACTAGTTAATCTTGAGATGAGCAGGAGCTGTTTAAAAAGGGAAGTGTAAACCCAGCAATGTCAGATATGTGATTTCAGAAAAGATCTGCAGTACAGTGTGTGATTCTGTCAGCCAGTCAAGAGTAAATCACTGTTTGTCAAGGTTTTACCCCAGTCAGCAACTAGGCACCACACAGCTGCTTGCTCACTCCCCACTGCCTGCCTCTCTTGGAAGAAGAATCAGAGAGAAAGTAAAGCTCATGGATCAGGTAAGAACAGTTCAATAGCTGAGACAAAATAAAATATACAAAAGTGGGGCTTAGGAAATGGACAAGCCAGGAAAGTTAAAACTGAGGGCCAATGTCAGCATAAGAATAATTGGGTATAAACTGATTCAGAGTAGCAAAACACCAGAACAGTTCTCTAACAAGAGTGGAAGGAGCAAAATCAAGCCTAATTTCCATAAAATTGAGTTGGTGGATTTTATAGAAGAAAATATGTGGTGTGATTGACTTCAGTGGCAATGAGATTCAATGATCTCTTCTAAAAGCCTATAGAGAGTATTATAACATCATTCCATAAATAAATATGCTAACATATAGCAATGCATACAGACGTGGTATCTCCAACACATGATGAGGTGCAGTAAAAACCACAAAAAAGAGAAACTGGAAAGGATGATGAAAATGAGACAATGCCTCAGTAAACTGGTTTTATAAAGGAGATGATTAATTAGGGGCTGGATGAAAGTGCTAAAATAACTGGAGAATAGAATCTTCTTCCTCTGTCTCAAAATACCAAAAGCAAAACAATCAGCCAGATTGAAAGGTGGAATTTCTGGAAAAACTGAGATACAAAAGATATTCTTTTAAAATGCATATTTGAGTCACTGAGTCAATTTCTGTAGGAAGGTAGTGGAATAAAAACTAAAATTACATCTGTAATAAAAAGGAGGATGCATTTATAAATAAGGAGGTGATGTATTTTTCAGTACTTTATGGTACCTTAGAATTCATTAGCTGCAGTAAATAATCTTCTCAAATTTTGCACAAATTTCTTAAGAATTGTGGACTAGAAAGTATTCTAATGTAGTGTGGACAGGCTTTCTCATCCATCAGTCTTTTTAATAAAAAATTTATGATATTGTCCTTTCAGGCAGAAATTACTGCTATCAGAGATGAGCCCTTAGCTCAGATGGTCGTGGGGCAGAGCTGGTGGGAATACAATTCCACAGTTCAGGGACACATTCCCATGGCTTATTTTATGGTACTGGACAGAGGGTATGTTTGTATGTGGTTTTACACTTTCTATAAAGACACTTCCATCAACAGCCAGGGAATAAACCTCCCTTTGTTACCTAGTGCTTTGGTAATTCTGACTCAGTTCCTCGGAGAAACAAGTGCTGTGGACACAGTGTGCAGAAACATGGTCAAGGGCTGCTCAGTCCAGTTGAGCATTTCCTTCCCAAAGCACTGTGAGATCTTTCTGTGGCTTTATAAGAGTAAATACAAGAAAGCTCCATGGCACAACATGTGTTCCGTGCTCCCAGCTTTTAAAGCCAAGAGAACCATCACCTGTGAACAGCCTAAGACTGGAGTTTATCCCTCCTCCGACACAGCCCTGCACCACCTTCCAAGAGCAAAACAAAAGAGGGAGGGAGCAGAGATATTAAAAGAAACTACATAAGCAGGAAAACAGCTTCTCTCTGTACTGGGAGAGAGCTCCTGGCCAGCAAAAGCCAAGCTTACAGAGCAAGATATGATCTTCATTCCAAGGCAGAGAAAGGCGGGAGAAAGGGAACGACATGCTCCATGCACTCTCACCTACTCACAGGCCCTGTGTGGTTTCTATAGCAGCACAATAGCAGACATTTTTCTCTCTCCACAAGAAAGCCTGAGTAATGTTCTGCAATTATATTAGTCTGCATTTTAATCAGATTTTATCTTCTTTTAAGCTTGCATTTTTTTTCCCATTTCCTCTTTATGTAATGGTACCAAACTCTAATCCAAGAAGTGAAAAGCTCAAAGGTTTTGTTTTTCATTCAGGGCTGCCCATCTGCTGTCAGTATTTTTTTGTGCTGGTTTGTGCCTCCACAGTACAAGCAGTTGTTCTGCATGCAGAGTGCTGGTTTGATCTGAAAAGTAGGGGGGGGAAAGCCCCAATGGCAAAATGTCTTGAATTAATACAATCTCTAACACTTCATTCAAAAATGTATATGAGAGAACATAGCAAAATTTTTGTTTGCCATTTTAGGAATGCCTCAGGATCTGTATTAAGCCTTCTAAAAACTATGGGATTAAAGTCACATTAGCAACCTCCCTCAATCTCACCTGATGTTACAACAGAGTCAGTTCATCAAGGGGCCAATGCCTGGGTTGCATTAGGGAAGGTCAGTGACGAATCCTGCTGTGCCCGGCCAACTGTAGGATTATGCTGACACTGGCAGAGGAATTCTGGGGCTGACACAGTTTCTCTCAGTTGCTAAGTACATGAAGAGTTTGTTTCATATCCATTCTTCAAGTCCAACATCTGCAGATCCTTTAAGTTTGTGGAGTTGTCGCCCAGAAGTTGCATCCCCAAAACTGCAGAGAGGAAAGGCAGTGCTTTGATTACCGTCTCCCCAAATTTCAGCTGGCACACCTGGGCATGCAGCAACTGTTCAGCTGGTGAGTTGCCCTGGGTGCTCATGTGCTGCCCTGCTCAGGGTTTCAGCCAGGATGGCATCACTGAACATGGCTTGAGCTGGCCTTGTGCTGAAGTCGTAAGATACTGAAAGCTACATTTCTAATATAACTTCTTTAGCAAGAAGGATGTAAATTTGAGTCATAGGTACATACTACAACAGAAAGTTATGATGTGAGAATGTGTAGGTTGCAAAGTCAATTGCAGAAAATATAGATAATGCCAGAAATAAGATTGCCTGGGCAACCTTAACTCATCCTCCCACAGGCATATGCATTTTATTAGAGCCTTAATTGCATAATGTCCTACCATTACACTGTCTCCTGTCATCCTGGCAGTCTGTCTTCTATTTACCTATTGGAACAGAGGACCTAAATACACTTGAAGATCTGGGTGTTATTCTGCATTTCTTTTAAATCCTCAATTAATCAGCCCATGCTGCAACACAGGAAGCACTCCCTTTGTACAGGAATTACTAACTCTTTCATAGGCTTACCATGGTGTATGGCAAAGATGCATGAGAAAAAGTCAAACTCCAAATTAACTAGGCTGCCTCAGCCCAGCATGTACCTGCCACTCCAACTCTTTCCAGTTGCTACCTCATCTTGAAACACCTCAATACTTTATACACCCAAATACTCTGTGGCAAAGTCCCATAAGCCCACTTCATTGAAGCAGAGACTGCAGCCCTGAAGTTTCTGGGATGAGCAGTCGAAACACGGAAGGAGTCCGTCTCTCTCTACCTGAATGAACATCAAATCCCTGAGGACACTGGAACAACTTGGGCAGGAAGGCTGAGAGAACCACATCTCTGCCTACATGCCAGGCCACATGTCTGAGCTTTCTTCTGTAAACATCTCAGCCTGGGGCCAAGGGCTTCCCTAAAACCAAGGAGAAACGGGACAACCTGAATATGTAGGCAGCAAGCACGGCAGTAGATCATGTTAGGGCAAGTACCTGGCAGGATAGGGTGATGGGATGGGTGGGAGCTCCCCAGCAGTACCAGGCTCAGGTCTTCCTGGTCTAAGTGGTGCAGCAAGGGGCTGTGAGGGCAATCAGGGAAGGAAAGACAGTTTTACAAGAGGAGAGGAGGATGGACAGACTTCCTTAGCCTAGGAAATGGTGCCTGTGAGAGGAAATGATAACCTGCTGCCAGCTCACGAGAGGGATCACGGAGGAAAGCAGAGCTCCTTAGAGCGAGGAGCAGCTCATCAGAGGGTTTTCCTTATGAGTGAGTTTTGCAGACTTAAATGCCTAAAAGTTAAAGGTACTCTATTCATCTTGCCTTTCAGTAGGAAATGGATCTGCTTACCGTTTAACAAATGCAATTGCTGTTAACTATTTGTAACTGTTTCCTAAAAAGCCTGAAATTATTGAGATTTCCATAAGGAACCAGGTGATTCAAAACATTTTGCCAATATCCGAACTAGATAAACAATGAAAAGGTAACAGGGAAAACTGGAAAGTAAATGATTCCCACTTGGGAAACATTACTAACAAGCTATATAGGCATGCAGACTACAGGAAATGGGTTATATTCTGCTTCACTGTGTTTCTCTGTCATAAATTTCTATATTCTGTTATGCTCGAGGCTCAAAACCACTGGTGATACATAGCAAAGGATGTGTTTTAAAGCATTTAAATGAGCAGGCTTTGCTGTCTACAAGGCAGTCTTAACAGTCTTAAAAACATTTTATTCATCAAAGTTTCAGGATCGTCATTAACATTCACACAATTACTATGCAGGCAGATGACTACAGATAAGCAGCCAAAAATTGTCAGAGGAATGGCATTCATTTTTATTAGCCAAAAAAAATGAGACTTTGCAGCTACTGCAACACCCAACATTTTAATAACAATCCATTTTTCAACAGTACACTGTTCAGCTGGCTAAATAGGCACAAGGATTAAACACAGGAAGCTTAAGAGCAGACTGTCAATTATGTTTGTTTTCTATAAACCCCTTTGTGATGATGACGAACTGCACCACAACACAGAAGTATGGTTTAGTGTTATTATATAGATGACTCATAGAGCATCTACAGTTTGACAAGAGCACAGGTTTTTTTGTTTCCTTTTTTTTCCCCTAAATAAAGCAAGTAGTCAGTCCAAAAATAGAAGTAACACTTGGAAGAATGCAGCTCCTGGAGGAATTACAAATTCCATCTACCGAAAACACAGAGGTTGGTATGCTGGGGCATCTCTGCTGAGGATATTGTGCAAAAGCCATTAATTCCTCATCTGGAATGTAAATCTATGCCGTCCAAATGGGATTTAAGTGTTTCAAGGTAGAACTTCAGTTCCCGGCTGGAACCAGATTGAACCGGTTGGGCAATTTTCATGGTCATTTTTGTATTTGCTTTCTTGCTCAGAGCCCAGAGTTATTTGCCCCATGCTACCTGCAGTGCTGTGCCGTGGAATGGCTGGAATGGGTCCCCAGGCGAGGAAGGAAATGGGGCCCTGGTCCCCTCAGCTTTTCTCCTCCTTTCACCCTGGCATGGCCTCCCCCAGCAGCCTGCAGGGCGATGGCACGGCTGGCTGAGTCGAAGGGCACACTGCTGCTGCACATTTTAAGGTAGAGTGCCATATTAATAAATAGGAAGGAAGAAAAGCATCAATTACAGATAGAAGGAAAATATTTCCATGTGTTTCTTAAGCTACAGCAGAGAACTTTTGCCTTCTGACCAAAATATTCAGGAACTCTGAAAAGAAATAGTTGTTTGCCCAGAATAGCCTGGAGATATGTTTCTGTGGCTGAACTACAACTTACCTTTAAATCAGTCTCACTGATTTCTCAGAAACAAAGAGATGTAAAAAGTCTCAATGTATGAATACATTGGTCATGTTTTCCTCTGAATAAATCACAGAAATCTCCACCAAATGAGAAAGAAAAATGCTAACAGAGACCAGCTTATTGTCTGACTTCTGGCCAGAAGCTGTAGAGGTAAGAACCACAGACAGGCTGTGCCTGGGTACCCCATGCCCTTACACACCACACCTTGGGGGGAGGTTTATCCAGCTGCCTAGGAAATATTTGTCATTCAAACCAGGTTGAACTACAGCCTGAGAGGAAGTTTCTTGTTCACACCATCCAAAATAAGTCCTGCCACTACTAATTCTTGTTGTACACAGCTGAAGATGTGAAAGAAAACCTGGGATTAAACTAGCACCTCTGAGAAAGATCTCTCTCCTGGGTGCATGCCAGGGCAGCAAGTTTTGTGGAGAGTATGAGGCCCATAGAACAAACCAGCTGGCTAAAGGCAGAGGGATTTCCAACTGGATCTGTTGGTTTAATGTGGGTTTTCCTTAATTTCTGGTTTCCATGGCGTCACTGTTATGGGATGGCCACAGAAAGGCTGCAAACACACCACAGCAATTGTCCCCTGTCCAGACAGGACAGGTGGCTCAGACTGATGGCAGCCTTACCCACGCCAGCAAGTGACTGGGCTCTTCCAGAGCTCTCAGCAGCAGACAAGCCACCATTTAGGAAGTAGGACTGGGCTTGGTTTTGTTGTTACAAAACATAAAATCTCTGCAGTACAACCTAAACAATCAGAGGGCCAGTGGGTTATCCTCATTTCAGTACTGCTTCTGATGACACCCCATGACAAGTCTGTGCTCTTTGCCTCAGGGACATTTTCCTGTGCTTGCAGCAGGTTGCAGAGCAGTGGCTTCAGGACAGCTTAGCTACCAGTGGGCTTTGCCTGACCTCAGGATTCCTCTGCCTCCACATATTAACTGGCAAAGGGAGGATTGGAGCTAAAGTCTCCATAAGTGTCAACCTGAAATAATGCACTTTAAATTTAAGATGAAGAGGCATTGAAATGCAAAGTACCCTTTATCCCTTTATCTGAGTATGTAAGAAAGTGCCTCATTATATTCCACTGTACAACTAATGCAGTATGTGTTTTCCTAGAAGTTTATATCCACGGTTGACATAAATAAAAATTTACATTAATTTTCATTGTATGGGAATAGAATTACAGACTACAGAGTGCATTCCCATAGTCTGAAGCTGGGAAAAAAAATGTATCTAGAGAGTCTGGGAATGCTCTAACAGTATGCTGTTTCACAGTTTTGTTTGTAAAACAGATTTTTTTTTTCTTTTATATTGAAAAGGAATTCTGGCCAAGACAGACTTGTGACTCAAGACATTATTTCAAGTTACTGTGAAGAATACAAAGAGTCAGCATCAAGCTAGCTGTAAAGCAAGCTATATGCTTGCTAAGAGCAATAGAAAAGAATGGTGTAATGAGTCAGGCTTAAGAGCAGTTCCAATTAGAATCAACTACTGGAAAATTAGGTGATGCTGAAATTTGATACATATTGGTTTTTACTGCATCCTAAACAAAGGATCACTGTATCTGCAAGTCTAACTACAAACAGTAATTCTCCCCAGTAGTTATTGTCAGCATCTTTCCTTATTCCCACGGGTGTGTAAAGAGAATTGGTTTTGCACACAAATAATTAGGAAAACCAGCCAAATAGTGTTATTCCAGCCATACTACTTAGCTGTAGATGTAGATAACAGCTGACTCACAGCTTAAAATCCCATATTCTCCAACGTCTTGGTATCTGAAATAGCTGAAACTTCACAAACTGATAATAGGATTTCTAGCTGAGAAGTGGAAGTATTTTGCATTAATATTACATAGAGCAATGAATAAAACATTAACATGTAACTAGAATGTTTTTCACTTGTACTTGAACATTAACTGCAATCTCAGCTGTTTCAAAATATGTATTCTTTCAAAATACCAGGAGGCAGTGGTACATAAAAGATTCATTCTCTTTTGGTTTATGAATCAGCTATGAAAAAACTGAAGTTGCAGTTCATTCTTCTGTCCTCTCAGCAAGCAGTACAACTACATTATTACTGATCTGGGAGAGTTTGTAATGTAAACTCTGAAATAAAAACTCCCCCAAAAAAGTCAATGCTCAGTAAAAATACTCCAGGGAAAAAAAAACAAACAGAACAACTGTTAAAATAAAGCATAATTTTCTCAAACTCTACTCATACAGTATTTTCTAAACAAACATCTGTATTTATTAATATATGTCCCATTTTCTTTGACTACTAAATATTTTGTAGAAGTGGAAAACTTTCTTCAAAGTTATAATTAAAGATTGAATTTACAGAATGAAACCTTTTTTCCAAGACTCTCTGCAAGCTGTACAGCATCTCATCTACACCAATTTAGCTTACAATTTTTCCTCACATTAGGACAGGCTGTCTTTTAGTTAGTACTAAGTGAGGATATTTTATTTGTCATCTCTTATCATTTTAAATAAAATGCAGAGACAAATTATGTGAATTTTGGTTTGTCTTTCAGACCAATAGCTCTGCTAGCACTTTAAAAATTGCCCAATATATTCTCAGGGAAAAATCCTTTGAATATGATAAAAGAAGTGTCCAACAAGTAGAGAATGGACAACAAATTCTGCAAAGAAGTGAGTCACAGCCCGCACTTGTGATGGGAAAAGAGAAAGACACAGCGGGCAGGCTGGATATGGAAAGTGGGGCTGTGGGAAGACTTCATTCACACTATAAAGTTTTGTAGCCCATGACACATAGGTTTCTTAAACAGAGCCACACAGACCTGCTTTTTGCAGGTAGTTATTTCAGCCATTACATCCTTGGCACTCTGGCAGTCACCAAAAGCTGCAGCAATGATGTGCAACAGCTTCTATGGACTGAGAGATGAGCCTGCTGCCAGCCTCACCTGCTGGCCTGCCAGCAGCTAAGGGCTCCTGCCATCCAAGCAGCAGAGGGAAACACAAACAGGATTCATTTGCTTCAGAAAACAGAGCAGCTGTTGCCATGAGCAGAAGTAAAAAGCCTGTAGTTCAGCCCAGTCTCTGTCCATGGCCAGATCAGAAACTTACTGACATCACATGGGATTCTGGAGCTTGGTGGCCTTGCCTCAGGCTCTTCAGGATGTGAGTGCCCTCCTAGACCCGAGGTGCCCAAAGTTAACATGAGAGCCACCACTGACAGCAGTAGGTATCATAAAGAGATGGCCAACACCTTGAAGAGCAGTGACCATGAGTCTGTCTCTGGTCACACCTCAGGATGAAGCATGTCCCACTCTGCTTGTTCCATCTTCCTGTCACCTAGTCTAACACCAGGCCAAGCCAAACCAAACTCCCCTGCATTTGCTCACCACCATCTTTGTCCCATACAAAGTCATATGCTGAGCCCAGCCCTTGTGCTTGTCTGCTGGCTCCCACCCTATGCCTTCAGCAGTCTTTTGGTGTTTTGAGCCAAAAGCACGGCCCCTGTATTGGTGGTGTTCTGCAGGCTTCGGTGCCAGGCCACCATCATACCTGGGAGCTTGCTGGGCAAGAAGCCAAAGCTTCCCCCATCCTCCAGCAGTGCTGATAGGACACCCCAGACAGCAGATGGCTGCCATCCCAGTAGTGCCAAGAGGAAGGCAGAGGCAGCTCCCCTTTGGGGTTCTCATCTGCTTGTGGTTTTCTTACCAGTGGCACGGGCACTGGCACACGGCAGCAGTGCTGTAAGTGAGATGAATGGCCTGGGGCTGAGGTCAGGAGGCCCTGTCTCTCATGGCAAGTTAGTCTGTTCACTCTCACAAGGTTTTCTTTCCTGAGTTTTTTTATTCCCTCAACATCTGTGCTCATATTTTACCCTGGCTGATCGCCATAAAGATCATGTAAGATACTGCTGGTGGACTGTAGGTGAAACTTGTGGCTTCAAGGATGGTTTTGTTGGGGGGTGTATGAGGAAACTGAAGCATGATGGTGTGCAGGGCTGTTGAGGCTCCCGAGGAGAGGCTGCCAGCATAGGCAATGAGGCTGGATACAGAATATGTACAATTTACATCTCATCACATATTACTGGAGGACATGTACTTCATGTCTAGAAAATGGAGCTGTTATTACAAAATGAAAATCCATACTCCACAAGGCTTGTTTTTGGCCTTGCTGGAAGTCTGTGCTCTTAGGAGCAGGGCTGTTGTGAAACAGTAAGGGAGCTCTGATTCGCCATGTGATCCAGCAGGAGCTTCCAAACCGTGGAGCAGTTGTTTTTCTTATAGCATCCAAATGGCTTTTGTTCGCCTGCCAAATTCAGCTGACATGTCCTGCCTTGCAGCCCTTTGTGAGGAAAGAACAGACCCAGATGGCACACAGCATAGTCACAGCTAAGGCAAGCTCCTCCAAGCTCAGACATACCTCAGGCCACAGAGAAGAAAAACTGTGGGTAAAGAAACACAGTATCTTTCAGGGAGACAAATGGAAGCAATATGTGCTGTGACAAGTACTAGCGGGCTAAGATTTTGTGGTGCATGTTTTTCTTTAGAGAGCCAGAGTAAGATTAGTGTAGGTCTCCAAAGAAACCCCAAACAAGACCACTGATACAAGAAACATATGACTTCTTGAATCAGCACCATCGCCCCAGGAGGTTTCTTAGGCCTCCTGCTAGTGCCTTTCTATATACTTCCTTCTTGGAATCCCCAGTATTCCATCAGCTTTAACAAGAGGAAACATGCTGTGCACAAAAACAATATTAGGGGGAAAAAAAAGGTACATGTAGGTGATTTCCTAATTGCAGAAAATTCAAGACAGCATTTCATTGTTTTCAAGAAAGCCAGGATGGTTCCCCTTCTCCTTTCTTCTTCCTTCCCACTCTCTAAGTCTGCTGACAGATATTATGGGGTGTATTAATTGTGGCCACAAAGTGTGCATTTCCAAAACATCCTCTGCTCTTTACTTAACTATAAAGTATGTAGTTAGCCTCTCCCACTGGCCAGAAATATTGAAACATTCACCTAGACGTTAGCTGCTCTGAATTATATCAAAAGCAAGCTGCATTGCCTGGTTTTCCATTTTCCACATCTCTAGAATGAGGCAATAATCTTACACATCACCATCAAGTATGCAAAGGTAGGTAGATGTAAAGCATTGTCAAAGTGTAAAATCCTTAATAAAATGTTGGCTTGCAAAAAAAAAAAAAAGTGCAGGTGTTTTCAGAGTGCAAGTGAGGCCAGGTTGTGCTGGCTAAAGATGAAAGTTGGAGCAGCTTTCTGGGAGTGAAGTCCTATGAGTCCCTAGGAGGGATTAACTTTTATCAATTTGGCAAGATCGCAGAACCACCTGCCAACAGCTAAATCAAGGATGAGGCAAAAAGTCTGGAGGCTTTGCCTGCCCTGTTGTCAGTGGTGGTCATCCTCTCCAAGGGGATGGCCAAATCAGCTTCAGGAGGACATCCACAGGACTTTCTGTGGCTCAGCAGAGCTTCACAGGGACTTTGCTGTCAGACAGAGTTAGTAGGAAGGATACAAAGCCAGTCCATTCCTTATGTCTAAAGGGTCACATGATGATCTTGGTTGTATAAACACTGATACTGTGAAGTTTTTTTAGACCCAGCTTTACTAAGACACTTGGGGATAGTGATGCTCAGAGACACAGATCAGTTCTTTCAGTGCAGATCTTCAGCTCACTTTTTTCTCTTCAGAGATCAGAATGATGGAGACTGCCTGTGACTGCCCATGACAGACAAGAGGCTGCAGCGCTCATCCAGAAAGCAGAAGACCTACATTCAGTGTTCTCCTCAGCCTGAGTCAAAGACATATCTTGCTCCTTTCAGGACTCCAGCCACTGGACTGGATACTTCTATGGAGAAAGGGCATTCCTTGTCTCTTTTCTCACAGCAGAGTGATAGCACAGCAAGAAACAAGACTCAGAGGGCCAGAGAGAGAAAGTGAACGCTCAAGAAAGTGCTTCTCTGTGTCATCCACTATTGCAACATTCAGCTGAAGGAATGAGGCATTGGCTCCAGAAGTTTATATATTTTCAGCTAATGCTTTACAGCACTAAATACTCAGAGAAACAAATAAACAAACAAACAACTAAAAACTGTAGTTGTTATTTAATGAAATACAGAAATATTCATTGGCATTTATTAACTCTGAATGGTAAAAGGACTTTAGGAGCTGTATACATCCATTCCAGCTCTAAGAATGATTTATACGAATCTCTTGAAAAACAAAAGTTTTCTCTAGCAACAGTGACTGTTGCTAGAATGCCATATCCCATTTGAGCAGAGGCAAAACAATGATTCTTTCATATTTCAAGCTGGACAGGTAGGGGCTGCAGTCCTGTTGATGAATGTAATGTTCTATCTCTCACTAGAGCACAAACTGGACACCAGCCTAAACCAACCTGTCTTATTATAATGGGTCAATATGCACTGTGACAACTGTTCAGACCTCCCCTGGAGCCTCTCATGCAGGTGGAATCAGGGCTAGTCCAAAGACAAGAATTCACAAAGTAGTTCTGTGACTATTACAGTCACAATGTAGGATCTGCAGTGGTGATAACTGCAGATCAAAAATTGCCAACTCAGCAGCAAGGCAGCCCAACAGTGATTACTTTGGGGGATGGGTAAAATTTGTTAAGGTCATGGGCAAGTGAATGGATTGCATGGTGTTCTTTTTCTCCCCCTGCCCCAACTTTGTCTTTGAGAGCAGCAGGGGATAGAGACTGACAGTGACCCAGACTTCTGAAATGCTCAGAGGGAGTGAAGGTCAAGTTCAATTATCTCTTATTTGGTAAGTAGGGAGCCAGTAGTCAGGATATGGGGCCAGTGCAGTCTGCCTGCATGAGTCTTGCACCCCAGGCTTGCTGCTAATGCTGCCTTGTCTGCCAGTGATGTTTAATGTTGCTCCAGCCCATTTTTGGAGGCTGAGGCTTTCTATTCATTATCAGATTTCTTATTAAAAGGACAGCATTAGGTTTTACTCTTGAATTAATTTCCTGGGTACTCAAGGATGTCACTAAATATTAAATTCACAGGAATCACGATACTTGTATCTTAAAGTCTGCCTTGTACCTGAAACCTGGGAAATATCATCTCGGAAATAATTGAGTTAAATTTGACAATAGAATAAAAGATGTTTATACTTTTTTTTTTTTAAAGATCAGTGTATATTCAACATAGTAGAATCCTGCACAAAGGTAAAGTTTTATTGCAGATACTTGAACGAAAATAAAAATGCTTTAAAAAGCTTTGTTCAGTGGAAAGGAAGACACTCAGTAAAACTAAAAGGAAGTTTTGCAAGGGCAGGCAACAATAAGGTAGCTTATGCTTTAGACTTAACTTTTTGTCCTCTGAGATCTACAGGTTAGTATCTTGGGAATAGAGGCAAAGAATAGCATGGAATAGTGAAAATCAATGAAAATCAAAAAATAGTTCTGAGTTACACTGATGTTCCACATTTTGAAAATCTCTTCAGAATGTTAACTGCCTAAGCAAAACCAAAAAGACAGTTTAAATATCTCAACAACCCCATAATGTCTCAAAACCACATCACAGAAATTAATGTGTTAACCCTGGAAGCTGTTGAGATTGAAATTGCAGGGCATGAAGTAGCCACAAAAGCCTTTGAGATTACCATCTTTTAGGTTAGACCCATTTTTGGTAGTAATTCTTACTGTGTTTACAAGTTGGTTAATCACTACTAGACAGATTGAATGCAAAGGAGAGCTAGGAGCTGGGGGAACTTTTAAGACAAATTTCTGGCTCACAGGTTTTAAAATGAGCAAGCAGGAAATGTAGGGAATGAGATCAGAATACCCAGACTCACTACCTTACTGGCTTGCTGGAATGGGGAGAGGAGCAAACACTGGTAAAGATAAGAAATACTTGTAACTTAACATTAAGTTGTTTGGTAGCTTCTCTACCAACTTTAATGTACTACTGATGTTTTAAAGCAAATAAAGACTTTTTAGAGGTATGTGATCCCAAAGCCTCACAAATTACAGCCACATAAAAAAGAGAGGTAAAATAACATAGCAATACTCCTGTTACAAAATGCTAGGAGGAAAATTACAGGCAATTTCAGTCCTATCGCTATTTTCTTTACTGCTTTGAAGGAATGCAGTAGATTACCTGCATTAAAATGGCAGGCTCAGAGAATGGTTCTCTTCTACAGGCTGCTATAGCCTCAAAGGCCTCAATGCCTTTGGAAATGTCCAGACAGCAAAATAAAGGACACAAAATAGTGTGGTAATCCTCAACGAGCTTTTATCTCGCTACTATAGATAACAATAGCATCAAAAACATAGCAGGTAGAAAGGGCTTTTCACACCAGCATGTGTCTGTAACATCTGCAGGGACTGTCCCAGGAGAGTTTATATTTGGTTTGCTGGTTTGTGCTCCAGACAGTCCATGTCCACCCATCACGTTGTGTAGGCATGTTTTCTGTCTTACAGGCAGTAGATTCAAATTATAACAATCCACAATTAACAGAGCTTTTTTCCTCACCCACTGAAATCTCAGCAGGCTACAGACAAAACTGAAGCACATGTAACATCAAAAACTATCACAGACTGTTAGCAGGGGGGCTATTTTGTATATCACATCCATGTTAACTGTGATACTAAGAGAACAGATCTGTTAGAAAAGATCTGCAGGGATAGAAGTTTTCAGAATACAATTACCCAAGGCTGACTGGTACTTTTTATTAAATGTTTGGCAGCCTGTGCCTCTATGGGTGGTTCAAACCACTTGAGGAATGACTGGAAGCAAGATCAAAAATAATCAGTAAAACTCTTTGTCTTTAGACTGTCTAAAATCCAGCCTAACAAGTAGTGACCAGGTCTGGTTAATATCTCCTGCCTATTGCTTATTTTAAACAGTCATCATTTAGACTGTTATTTGCACTGGGGCAGGTGCTGGGCAAATAGGGTAAAGCAATAGGGAAGCCTACTCTAAGGGGGAAAACAAAGTTGATGCCATTAATTATGGTTCACAGGCACCTAGGCAGGCTCTGAACAAGTTAGCAAGGCTCAAAATGACACATCAGTAGCACCAGAAGCAGCAGGTTTCTGTGCCCATGCTTTGTCAGTCCAGTGGCTATCACTTACCTGACAATTATACAAGATAAAACCCAAGTTTACAGTTATCAAAATAACTAATTACAACACTGAATCATTATACTCCTTGCTCCTTCCCACACCAGTAACAGAGTCATCTGCATGTTACTTCTATTCAGGATCTGTTTATATACATGGCTAGTTAGAGCTAGTTGGAAAAAAAAATAGGTTTTATTCCAATGAAACACAAACCATTTCCATCAGAAACCTAACCTACACACCTTTCTTCCATTTCTGAGATAAAGCTTGTTGCAAGAAAAAAAAATTAAAATGTTGAGATAAATGTTAAACTCTTTTCTTTTCACTTTATTTAGTTGAAAATAATCTGTTCAGAAAACAATCTGATCTGCCAGTCAGGCTATGTATACTTTCACTGGTGTAAGCAAAAATTCCCATCAAGCTGAGGAACACAAGAGCAAGAAGTGTCCCCTTGTCCCACTTTCTGCAGCTGTTTGCCATTGTGTGTCCAGCCTGCAGCCGTCTCGAGGCAGAAACAAACACACCAAGCTAGCCTGGACACCAGAGAGATGCCAGCTCAGAACTCCCTTATCTACCGGCTGAGATGCAAGTCTGTGACTGTGGCAGACACATCATTAAGCTGGGTCTGGGTAAGTCAGTCACTTTTCTGGGATAAGATGTGTCTTTATCAATGGCTTTCTATTGATAACCTCACCAGTGTATGTTTTTCTAAAGCAGATAATGAAAATGCACACAACCTTTCCAACTTAGAAATAACCTCGTCCTTTCCTGTTAAAATATCTGTAAAAGGCACCCAACAAGGTCACATAGTTCAAACCCACAACCCCCACCCCAGGCAGGAACAACTAAATTTAAACCATCTATCACAGGAACTGCTTACTATACTTTTCTTGTCTGGTCACACATTCTTCTAAACCAACCTTAACCTTTCTCTTGCAGTTAAAAGAGGATGGATGATATTGTTCTTGCTCAGTAGACTTCCTGCTGTTTCTCTCTTTCAATGTGTTGTTTTTGCTGGATGTTTTTCAAAGTCAATTGCCCTTCCTAGGAATCCGGGCACCTTGTTAGATCTGAAACTGCTGTCGGAGTTCACTACTGACTAATGTGTGTAGACTAGGATTAATGCCATTTTTATAAGAAAAGCAAATATTTGCAGGAAAAGAATGGGAATGAATATATATTGTTGTGGACATTGAGATATACTTTGTGGAGACTATATTTTCTGTTTCTTATCTGATAATAATTTCCTTGATTTCCTGGGACAGATTCTCAACTTAAATAAACAATTTCCAGTGGGACTGACCCATGTGCATTTATACTAAGTGATAAAATGTCTCTCAGTCTCAACACACAGTGCACTTGGGCAGCCTGAAATTCAAAATATTTCTCTGTGGCTCCAGCTGCACAGTATTTTAAGGTGTATACCAAGAAAAATATAAACCTGTGGGAAAACAGTTTGTTTGCAATACAAATTACTGAGAAAACAGAAAAAAACCTTTCTTTTTTTTTTTTTTTTTAATAGAGATTTTGCTTGTAAGGTGCTGTGCTTCAAAGGTGTATTTCTACCACAATGCCATGCTCTGATAGAACAGAGGAGAGCTCAGACCACAAAAAATCAGCCTTGATAAATTAATGTAGTATTAACACAGTTATCACATAATTATGTCACTGCCATTCTATGCTGTGAAGGTTGCAGGGTTATGGAAAGTCCTGGAACAGTAAGGGAATGAATACAATATTGCCATTTTCTCATATTTTAGATGATGCAGAAGGAGGTAACAGTCTATCCATTTTCACTGTGCATTTTTTTAAGTTTTCATGAGCAGGAAAAAGAAGGAAGTCTCCTGCCTGTTTTCTCCTCATATGTATTAAACTAATTATTCTGCTTTAACAAGGGAAACTTTGTTCTCATAATTTCCAAGTTTCATTCCAACCCCTGCAGCTAATCATGACCACGGTCGCTGATAATGAGTAGTAAATTGTTATAGTCCTTAGAGCCTGATAGGTACATTCCAGTCTGCATCATGTAGCCCTGCTGCTCTATACATTATTGTTCACAGATGGTAGCTGTCAAACTCTGTCAACTTCATATACACATTCAGAGAGTTACATCCGCATTCCTGAAATTTATGACTGCACAGCCCTCACCTTCTAAGGCCCTTAATTCAATAACATGTCATGTCCCTTCAGTCTCACCCTGCTTTAAAATACTTTCACCCACTTACAGGCCTTCAATTTAGGGGAAAAAAACTCCCAAACATGAACCCTACTGACTTATTACAATGTAAATATTTTAATAGAACAGGGTGGTAGTTGGGAGAGGGGCAGGGAGAAGCCTATCTGAGTTTAAACAGCTCCATTATTACATGAAGATTGATGATCAGGAGCTAATGGAGCATTTTCTTTAAAAGTTTATTTAACTACAGGGAAAGTGGATATAGATATGTGTATCTATTGACTGCCACATCACTGAGTCTTTGGATAATAGTACTTAATATAAAGAGATATTTGCTAGGGTTTCATTGTCTGATGGGTATTATTTAGACTAACTTTGCCTAGAAAAATAAAAACAGGTATGAATAATTTCCATTTCACTTTATAAGCACTTCTTTTTACATTAATGAACATTGAATTTTGAAGATGGATGTCTGAGGATTCTGTCACTAATAATAATAATGAAAAAGGAGAAATTCCTTCCTTTGCCCAGACTCAGATAATGAAGTGCAAATTAATAAACAGGGCAAGTGAAACAAATAAATTGAAAGATACTTTTTCCAGAGCTTTTGCACTTTGAAACTGGCCTTGTTTCAAATTTATCTAAGACCATCTTCCAGAAAGGACTCAGGGAAGAGAAGTTGCAGTAGTAGTTTGTAAACTGACAGCATCTCAGGGCTAGACACAAATCAGCCAGAGCTCTGAGCTAGATCTGCCTTTGCCTTTCCCATCTCTGAGTTATTCAAAAAGGCAGTGAGTCTTTAAAACTGAGGGGAGTTGGATTTTATTAGGATGTGCACATGGCAAATATCAGAAATGAAAATGATTGGTACATAGCTCTCTGTCACACTCTGTCCTGAAGCAATGGCTTGGGTTTTTTTTCATTTCACATTTTCCACAAATGAAGGACATGAGCACAGCCCTGCTGACACCTGTGTGAGTGTGTCACACACAGCAGGAATGCATTGTGCCCATGAACAGCACACAGGTTCACCGCTAACTCAACAGCCACACTGGCTGTGTAAGGATTTCAGGGAATCTCATGCTGCAAACAAACTGAACTGAGTTTTCCTCCTACATGTCTTTCAGGCTAAAGTAAGAGAGTTGGTTTTTTTTCCCCATGAATAATGCAATAGGATGTATCTGGTCTTGCAGAAACATTTCAAACACACCCCCACACCCTCAGTAAGAGAACTATGAGTAATCTGATAGGGGTTATTCTGAAATTCAGTTGCAATGCTTGTGTCTCCCTTTCCTCATTAACCTTTTTAAAAGAACCCTAAAACTTTCCCCAGCCTCCCTGGTGGGTACTGGTGCCACCACAAATGGCATGTAGCACACGTGTTATGTCACATTTATGGCCATCTCCTCCAGTGCTGATATCACTAGGAGCCCATTGTTGCAGCAGTGATGTATATGCCACATGAAAGGTCTGTAAGGCTCTAATTTATCCAGAGCTGTGTGTTCTGAGATCACAGCCATGGTGACCTTGAGACCATGTCACAGTGGGACTCCTTTATAGGTTCCCCCACTCTAAAGTGCATCCTGCCAAGGTGGAGACACAGCCTGGATCAGAGGATGGCTCGTACAAAATCTTGTAAATAACATTCTGAAAACTTTATGTTCTTTTGTCTTCCTTCACCTTGGGTGAAGGGATAATAATTAAATCATTGCAAAACACATGAAATGATATTTCAGGTACTAACAACAAAGCTAAAAATGGAGGGGGATTTAACTCAGGTTGTGATTTTAAATCTCAAAGTGTGATAGATCAGGATATCTATAGGATATCTATATATATAGGGACATAAGCAAAACAAAATACAAGCAAAACAAAACATGCCTCCACCTTCCCCCCCACTCCCCATCCCCGCCCCCTGGCCAAAAAAAAATGCAAAAATGCATTTTACATTAGTAAAACATCAAGAAATTGAAGCATGTTTTGGTAATCTTTAATTTCTGAGATTCTAGTCTGACTGCCTTGCTGCCATAACTGGGTAACTTTATCACAGAGAAGATATATAGAGTCAAAACTTCAAAACTACTCAGATATCTCAGTAAAAGTGGCTCCAAAAGGGGCTGCATTATCACAGGTCTCAGTCAGGGAAACATCTATAGTCAGGAAAACTCTTAAGTCACTGAGAGATGTGGTCTATTCACAGCAACACTGTCCTGGTGGTCTGTTGTTTGGAGAGCTGAAGCAGAAAGATATTTGAAAGCTTTTCAGTAAAAGCTTATCTGGTTTTCAGGTATTAGAAAGGGAAAAAAACAATTTATAGGCTGTGTTTTATAAAGGCTCTTGTGCATAGGGTTTTGCCATGACAATACAATGTCTCAGTCTGTTCTGCATATTTTCTAGCACTTCAGGTCATAGAAGAAATGAGCATTACATGGCCCACAACTTGCTAACACCATCCAAAATCTGAAGAATCAGTCACCCATGCCCATTCTAGCCCTTAGTATCTTCTGATTTCTTGATAACAATTCAGCTAGAAGTACGTGGGATATCTGAGAAAAATAACCTCAAGGATTAATCTGGTGTTCCTTTTAATATCTGTCTTGATCAGCCAATTGTCTAAATGAAGGGAGCCATGGATACCAATAACCCTTTTAGGTGCTGGTTTATCACCTGTCACTTTTGATGAGGATCCAGGATATAACAGGGAGTGTGAGGAGCAGCAGGCCATAAGGTAGTGATTCAGACCCTCTGAATGCTATTGGCCAAACTATAGGTCTGTATGATTCTACCTGGATTTGGGTACAAAAATATTTCCCTCCTCCTGTTAGTAGGTTTTATTTCAATAGCTTACCAAAATGCAGCCTGCCTGAGCATGACAACTGTGTGCAGCATTCAGCAAAATGTGGCTTGGATCCTAACTGATCGTTTAAGTGTTAATGTATGACAAATAATTTCAACCCATACTTAAAAGAAAGTGCTAGGAAAAATATATTACTTTTGGAAGAATGGTTATTATTGTTACTTATATTTAATAAAGGTGGGAACTCTTCTTTTGGTCCTATCTATGAGAATAAATGAAGGTTATAGAGAAAAAAATCTAGTAATTCTAAGATTGCTTGGGCTTAGATTTGCAAACCTTTTCCATTGTTGCAGGACCTGAACCAAATCCAAGTGTTTGAAAGCACTGAAATTTGCTCTTTTCAAAATACAAATCTAATCCTTTCTAACTCTATGCACTGCTTGTTGCAAACAAAAAGTCAGCTTTTTTTCCTGTTTATATATCAGTTACAGCTTAACTGAGGATACAGTGGAACCACTGTACTGGCGACTTGCTGCTGATCTACACCACATTCCTTCAGGTGCCAATTGGAGCAGCCTTATCAGGAGGATTTGTGCAGGTGCAGCAGGGAGCGTGCTGGTCTGGCAGCAGGCTAGAGAGCATTTTTCTAATGCATTTTAGGGCCTAATTACACAGCATTGTTCATTGGAGAACACAAACAGCACAGAGAATTTCTGATCCAAATAACAGCAAAAGTAATTTTCTAATGTTAACAGAAATGATTTTGCAATACATGCTTTTGCTACACTTTGACAATAGATTTAAACAGAAACATTTCTTTGTTGAGTATTTAAACAGAAACATTTATTTGTTGAGTGAACCTATGTAAAAAACACACAATTGAATCAGTAAATAATAAAATCATTTACAACTGGCTTGTAAATAGTGCACTAGGTACATGGGGTTTTTTAAATTTATATGGGTCCATATTACTCACTTATTTTCTAAGTGTTTTGTACCTTGAGCAGATTGGTTGTGGATTTCCCAGACTCAGCTGGCAAAGTGGAGAGATAACAATGTGTAGCAGGAAGAAGACATGTGAGATGCACAAAATGAACATTCTAGAGGTAAAATAATTTAACCCAACCTGCTGTTCGCCTTCCATTCTCTGCTGCAGGCTTGCTGGAGAAGGTGTAGATGGAGGTGAAGTATCAATTTAAAAGGCCAGGACTGGGGGAGAAAACTCAGAGGCAGCTCTGGGCAGGGAGATGTGGGGGCACAGGTGGGGTGCTTGCCTTCTAAGGAGAAGCTATACAGAGAATTTGTTTCATGTGAGGAGGTGCAGGAAACTTGTTTCCTTTACATGAACAATGTTTTAGATCTGAATTAGAGTAATTACATCAGCAGCAGTTGCCAAAACCACTCCCTCTTCTAGGTAAGTGTCCTGGTTTCAGCTGAGATGTAATTCATTTTCTTCTCAGTAGCTGGGGAAGGGCGGTGTTTTGATGATACACTGATATTTTGTTGCCTAGTAGTGCATACTCTATTTCAAGGACTTTACAGTTTCACATGCTTTGCCAGTGAGCAGGTGGACAAGAAACTATGATGGAGTACGTCCAGGACAGCTGACCCAAACTAGCCGTAGGGATATGCTACACCATAAAATGTTGTGCTCTAAACTGGTAACTGAGAAGCAATATGCCTTGTTTAATCATGGGTGCTGCTGTAGTAAAGTGTCACAGATAGAAGAAAACTCTATGAAATTCATTATGACAAGATGTGGAAACTGCTGAAGGATAAGTCAGTTTGCAGAGGTGAAACCTATCTAGCTGGGTCCAGACATTGCTGAACAAGAAAAATGGACAATACTTCTCCTCTACACTGATTCACAGATGCCCTTTGGGGGTGGTAGCAGCAATGGAAGCAGAATAACCATCAGTGCAGAGGTAAAGCCATCTGGGCTACTGTATTGTGGCCCAGATGGACAACTTGGTTGTGAAGGTACATCGTGTAGATAGATGCTCCTGTACCCTAGGGTCAGATCACTGCAGAACAACAGAATAACCAACAGGTGGATCAGGATGCTAAGACTGAACTGGCTCAGGTGGATTTGCACTGGCAACATAAGAGTGAATGGTTTCTAGGTCAGTGGGACCATGACACTCTGGGCCATCAAGAGATGCAACACATAGATGGGCCCATGACCAATGGGTGCACTTAACCAAGGGAACTAGCACACAGATTATCTATGAATCTATGTATGTAAAACATACATATCTATGAATGTGAAACATGCTCTGCAATTAAGAAAGCCAAGTGATTAAAGTCTCTCTGGTAAGGAGGATGATGGCTGAAATATAAATATGGGGAAGCCCAGCATATTGACTGAATCACACTCTCACAAACCCACCATGTGCTTACAATGGTGGAAGAAGTGACTGGATGTCTGGAAGTATATCCCATGTCCCATGCTACTGCTTGGAATACTCTCCTGGGCCTTGAAAGGCCATCCTTAAGGAGACATGATAGCACAGAGAGAATGGTCAGACACTGGGACTCGGTTCTGAAACAGCCAAAGAGTGCAGCACTGAGTGGGTACATCACATTCCCTACCGCAAGCCAGCCTCTAGGAAGACTGAAGAATACAATGGACTGTCAAACACTCCATGAGAGCTGTGGGTGGTGGGACCTTCAAACACAGGGATACACATTTAGCAAAGGCCACCTCCTTAGTCAACACTAGGACATCTGCCATTCAGGCTGGCCCTGCTCAAACGAGACTGTTATGTACTGTAGAAGGGGAGAGAATTCCTGCAGTGCACACTAAAATTATGCAGGGGAAAACAGTCTGGGTTATTCCTGCCTTAGGCAAAGACAAACCTCTCCATAGGACTGCTTGTGTTCAAGGACCTGTGTGCACTTGGTGGGTACTGCAGGAGGATGGAGCAGCCCAGAACATGTCTCAAGGGGGATATGATTCTGGGCAATAATGATCAGTGAATTAAAATGGATGATGTTATTTGCTATAGAATGTGGCACATTATAATTTCCATGGTGGATTTATGCCCATCACCACATCAGGTGCCAGTATCCATCACTCCAGATCTGAGGGTAAGAACCTGACTTCCTTTTGACCATCATGTTAATAAAGAATGAACTTTAATAAAACTAGGTAAGTGCTGCAGTGACAGAATCAGAACTGGCTTTAACATACAACAGTCCAAAACATCACACCACAGACTCCTATGATGGAAGGATCTCCAGGTCACAGCCTAAATTAACTCGGACTTTTATAGACATTGTCAACAGACTAAGGGAGTGACAGTTGTGTATGCACCTATCAAAAGACAGGATATTTAATGGTGCATTGGAAAGCGTGGGAACCAGGATGATGTCAATGATATGCAATAAGGGGTGGATACTGTCCTGGTTTCGGCTGGGATAGGGTTCATTTTCTTCTTAGCAACAGGTACAGGGCTGTGTTTTGGACTCAGTATGAGAGTCATGTTAATAACACCCTGATATTTTTGTTGCTACTGACCAGCACTTTAAGTCAAGAACTTCCCAGTTTCCCATTTCTGCCAGTGAGCAGGTGCATAAGAAGCCAGAGGGAAAATGTAAAAAAAAAAAAAAAATTATGAAAGATGCGACTATTTCCTTCCTCTTCATTGCAGTCATCCTGTGTCACCAGGTGAGAAAGCTCACACTGTACTAGTTCTAGGAACAAAAGGAACAGTTCTTTTCCCTAGTGCTAACAACCTGATACCATTCACAAGCACTGCCAATTTAAATTAGAAACATAGAAAAGGTACAAGAATTTTAGACAGACAAGCTGAATTGGCAGGATTCTTGAAAAGGGCCTCTGGTACCCTGAATTCGTATGCAGCTGTAGGAGCTGCTAAACCAGAGTAGCTGATCAGCAGGAACAAAAATGTAGGCCAGCCATATTTCACTCAATAAGGGGTTCATTAAGATTTTTGTCTTCCATCTACGTATTCTAACAGCAAATGCACCCAGGTGTTATTTTTTAAATAGACTCATAATTTGAATATCACCAAGCCAACAGGATAGTTACCAGAAAGGTCACAAGCATCCTTAAAAATAGCACAAATTGACCTATTTTCTAGTAACAAAAGGCCTTGGAGGTATGATTTTATGACATTTTACATGCAGTTATTTTTGTCTCTTGGTGTTCCAATATCAGCTGAAAATTATCTTAAGTGTTACAGTATGGTGGCAGTGGTGAGCTCCCTGCCCTGGTGCTGGAACAAGGAGGGAAGGTCAGCAGAGTTCTTTGTGTTTACTTACTAAATGTTGTATATGTAGAAAAGAGAAAAATAGAGGGTAGGCTAGTGTGAACTCCAGTGGTGAAGGATTATACCCAAATGATTTTTAAACCTCTTCCAAAATTATTCTGAGAACAAAATATACCTGTATGCTCGCTCCCAGTATACTGAGAAATTAGATGAGTACAAAACTGTGCACCAGCTGCCTGTCTCAACAAGAAAAAAATCACCAGGCTCTGGTATAAACCTGCTGTTATTCTACAATGAGATTACTATTACAGCAACTATTTAGGAAATGTCTCAGCTGTCAGGTTTTTTGAGTTACAAAATAAAGGCAAAGAGGAGAAAGTCAGTTTTTGTTTCCTCCAATCCAATTTTACCAACTCCACGTTACCTCAGTGTTGATTATTAACTTTAGTTGTTTTAACAGTGGATCTGGACCCTACACAGGCTCATGCAAACCTTAATGCAACCCTCTGGATAGTTTTCTTCCCTTGTTCACTTGCTTCATGTAAGTTTGAGATTTTCAAAATTTAAAAAAATTGACCAAGGCGAAGTCTTGACCTAATACAAAATATCCTAGATTTGATACACTAACATTTCTCTCACAAGACAAAAAGCCTTTCTGTTACAATTCATTAGGTTTCAAAACCCTATGTGTAACACTTCATTAGAATTTACCATTTCTGGGAATTTGGAAAGCTTTCAAGTTGCTGTGAGTTAGGGTAAAGCTGCTAAAAACTATCACTCAGGGAAAAGCATCTCTGCTGCCTTGTGCAGTAAACCTAATAATTACAATGCCCTGAAAAAATGGGGCACAGGCACATCTTTAAACAAAACCACACTTTTGTCCTTGTGTAGCCAAAGTGTTTGGCTGTGGCACAGAGGGTACAGTGAGGTAATGGATAATGCCAGAAGGAATTAACTTTCTCAATGCAGTAAAATCAGTTATTTATAGAAGTATAATTATAAGGAGACATATTTTCTCCAATTGTTTTACACATAATTCCAGCTGTGAAAGAATTTCAGAAGATAAAAATTACCTTTGTGATAAAATAATTAATACTATACATCCTGCAGTTCTGCTGAATGCCCACCATTATAGAGAACCAGGTCCCTTATGATATATCCAGGTTCTATGGCACAAAAATCCCACCCCAAATTAGGTCTAAGTAGATGTTTGCATACTGCAAGAAGGCTGCTGTTTTATGGTGTTCCCTACAGCTTTGTTTAACACGTTCCTCTCTGCTACCACAACAAGAGCTGATTCTTTATAAATTACAGTGGAGGTTTTTTCTACACTGCATTGATCACATCCCTTTGTAGATTTGCAGCTCCATGGAGAGAACAGGAAATGAACTCCTGGGTGAGGAAACTGTACCATTCTCCTGTTCTACAAATGTCTGAGAGAATACTGTCACAGGTATACCATTACAGTGAGGCCCCATCCATTCCCATTATGTTCCCTTCTTACTCCCTAACTCTTCTCTGAAGACATAATATCCCTTAGAAGCTGCTGAGACCTACATTCTCTCCCTTTGCTCAGATTCATCTTGAACAGGCAGCCATTCTGAGTCCAGATCCTTTCCATATGTCTGTTCACACAAACAGACCTGCTCCAAAGAGCTTGGAATCAAAAGCAGAAGGCAAATGGGGTAACCCACCCCACCAGCACTGGGTTAATAGAGCAATAGCTGTACAAGGAGCCAGGAGTGTCTGATCTCAAACTTCTGTTTCTAATTAGATATGCACAGAAACCACACAGCCAATATAAACAAGTTTGTTTGTTTTTTTTTAAACTTAAAGATGATTTTGCTGAATTTGCACACTTCTTTTCTAACAAGCAGGGGTGACATTACGCTTGGGGTTTTCAGCTGAATTACAGCAATTACCTAAATGAATAGCTCATTTTCTGGACAAACTGCCTGCAAACAGTTTGGGGGGCAGGGGAGGTAGGGAAAATTATACCAGATTGAACTTTTAAATCAACATTACTGTGTTTTTATGTAATATTCTTAATAATACATCTTGTGTTTTAGACATCATTTTAGTAGATTATGATTGTGAACAAAGTGTATTTCAGACTCCTAAACAACAAATCTACAGATACTGATAACGAAAATCCTGTACTGAATATCTCACCTCTTTCTAATGTTACAGACCAGAAATGTGAGAGGTGCATAAAATATTTCTGGTTTTGCTATATAAACTATCAAGCAAGAAGAAAAATTAATTTAGCTTTTATACACACTAAACAAACTCAGTTTCAGAAAATGTCTACATTTTATTCTGTGTTCGGTTCTGTTTTTGCCTAATTTATATCAGCTCTAAATGAGCTTTGAACCACTAATTCTTATTTTAACTTAGATTTTGTAAGTGACTTTAACTATTAAACCATTAAAGACCATTAAATGTATGTTGTCACAAAAATATTTAACATCTCTTTAGCAAGTTAATGCTTTTAAGAGACTGAAAAAATACAATTCCCATACCAAGAGATAATCAGCTAATAGTGTTTATAGAAGTATTCTAAACCAGAGCAACCAAACCGAACTCTCAAGGTTCCTGAACAACATACAGAACACAAACCACTGAATCTTTGCTTTCTCCTTCAGATTTTTTTTTGAAGCATTCACGCAACCATATCTACACCTTTCTTCAGTCCGAGCCTAAAAAACTTAAATGAAATTTGTGGTAGCTTTCCAGTTTCAAAGTAAAACTGGAATTAAACACTGCTATATAGGATGGCTATAAATGCTTTTTCATTCATCTCTTGATGTTTCCTCCACCATCATATTCTAAGGAGATTTGTTTTAATAACTGTAACTCTGAGTTCTATCTAGCTTTGAATTACAATTAATTACTTAATTATTAATAATTACATATTTTTTAAGTAGGATTTTCTTTTACCCTGTGATGCCCCCATGATGACACTGAAGTATGTACACTACGCTCTGAGACTGTCCTCGTGTTCTAGATTGAGTCTTCCATACCATTCTCTGTATGAATCTATTTTTCCCCTAGAAATCTTAATCTCTGTGGATGCTTTAATTTACAGACTGGCACTGTAGTGTGTTTACAGACCACGGGTGTGAGCTGTCAATAAGAACTCTACCTCTAGAACTGTATTTTAGGAAGCAAAATTCAATAAAGCAGTTAAGTACTACACAGGATTAGCTCAGGTTCATAACGAGATGCATTGTGAGTAACAAAATTTTCGCAAATCAAGATTCTGCCTTTTAAAATAGTTCGTATTTACAAGACCATTTATATTTGCTAATATATTTGATGGTACCTAGGGCATGAACTACCACTTTTAAAAAGATAGGCTACAACCACATCTGTGTTTTCTGTATTTCCTTCAAATATTACGTTGTGCAGACAACGTAATAAGTTGTTTTTTCCTGTTGGCTCCATGATATAAGTAGAGAATTACATTACAAGAGTTTGTGTGTGGCCAATCCAAATTACCTGGCTGAAGCAAACACACCCTGCCACTTGAAGAGATTAAGAAATACCAAAGATTTTTATTTTAGTAACCAGCAGTGGGTTTTTCAAACTATTCAGCAAAGGCCAAATTTTGTTCTATTGATGTCAACAGTAAAACTCTTCAGAAAGACTGGAAAGAGTCCAGTTCTGACTACTTCTGAAAAACCCTACCCTAAAAATCTTTATTTTGAATTCCTTCAAAACATGCAATTTATAGAATCTACCACAAGAAATTCTGCCAGTGTGGATCTGAAAGGCAGCTGGGGATATAAGAAAACAGATGATCCATATGATATTCTTACTTGGAGCTTTGCAATCTGACAACTGAAAATAATTTACTTGGAAGGAAAAACAATTTCTCTCCACCCCCTTTTCAATACATGAAATATTCAATTCTCATTTATTTTTCCACAAGAAAATGGCAACAGCATTTTGTACTACTGAATTTTATGCAAGACCATCTCAAGCAGTCCAACTTGTTCTCAAATCTCAAGGCAATAAAAATATCAACTATGGAAAAATTCAACTGAATAAAAACAAAGACACTTAAATCACAGTCTATAACTACTTCTGTGAATCTGATTACAAATTGCAAGGCATTTTTTCTTTCTGTGCTCACACAAACATACAAGATGTTAAACAACCTTCTTAAGGTAAGCTCACTAATAATACAATTACCCTGAACAAAAACAAAAAATGAGTGAAATGGAAATAATTCACAGTTGAAGTGCAGAAGTCATAATGGAAGGACAGATCAACTACATGGAAGAGTAAAGATTGTAATTCTTAAAGTTAAATGCAGTTAATGCATGAGAAACTGCCTGAGTCAAGCTAGAAACTTATGAGACTCTGCTGAACAAGAACAAAAATGAGATCAGGTTAACAGCATGAAAATTAGTGAGAAATGGTATAAATAACTCAACTTTATATAACCCCAGACCTGGGCACCTGGCAGCACGGCACTGAGCAGGACTGGTGAGGGGAGATACTGAGATAAGAAAAAAGCAAGTCTGAGGACAGAACCTCAAATCTTCTTAGACATTAGGTTATGAAAACCTCAAAACGATAGCTAGGGCTTGTAGAGAGGAAAGGTGGCCTGACTCTTTGCTGAGGTAAACAAGCAAGACTTAACTGCATTTTGATGAAACTGACTGAAGATCTGCTCTACATTTGTGTTAGTTCTCTTACAGGTCCTAGTGACCTCCAACCAAGTGTGCATACCTTATTTTTTGGGAGATTTAAAGCTAGATTCTGGCAACCTTTTCAAATTATAATTGATAGACCTAAGGCCAGAGAGAGCTGAGAGAGCAGCTCTTCCATCATGCTACAGTTTACAAGGAACATCTTCATGTAATAAGAAAATGCATCAATTTTCTTAAAAACCCCACACCATTAAACAGTGGTGGTCCCCTACCTATATTTTCTTCCTCATAAATCAGGTCCTGTCCAAGGGTCACATGGGAGTTGTTGCTAACTTCATAATGACTGCTGGTTCTGCTTACAGCTCCTGAAGTGACAGCAGCACAATGATTGAGTGTTGTGAAGCAGCTTGAGATGAGTGGTACATTCAGGAGGGTGTATAATATATTCACTATTTCTCTTCACTTTTTTATTTCATACTTAACTCTATATCCAAGCATGTAGAGAGAGATCTCATCTGATAACTGAATCTGCATTCAGTTGTCATAATTCTAGTCCATAGGTCCTTCCAAAATGGAAGACCATAAGCCCCTTTCTAACAGCATAAATACACATACTCAAATTCTCAAGGTTTTGTGATGAATTCTTGGCATGCTTTATATTCCCCAGCAATTTCAAAAGAAAATGAGCAAGAAGTTCAAGAAAAGAGTTTATAAAATTGTGGACTACACAGTATTTAGTGCATAAGCTAACTGAATTACAGAAGTATGAGGAAAAAAAGTCATGGTATGTCAGGGCATACCAGGAGCTCTAAAAAGCTTGTGCCATACTTGACCTGAAATCAGTACCTTCAGTCTGGGTATGTAGAAGAAAATAGATTATTTCTGGAAACAAACTGCATCCTTCTCAGTGCTGTACTTGGCTTTATTCCTTCTAATCAGTTTACCAGTAAAGTATGTTGTGCGTATTTTATGTTTATACTTCAGAGGAATAAAATCCTTAAGTGATGAGCCTAATAGGATCCTTTACTAAAATCCTGAGAACATTACAGTTGGTAATCTTTTTGAGTGGCTTGCTAAGATTTCTTTTCTGCAGAGCTATCGATTTTCTTTCATTTTCCAAACTCTGTGAGTCCTCGCTTAGAAGAAAGTCTTTTAGAAGTAGAAAGTCTGAAAAGCATGCTGAATCATAGGCCACACACCATTTCTGCTTGAGTGTGCAATATACCACTGAGAAGGAAATAAAATTACCTCACTTGATACCATGTTAAATAAATTAGAGATCTGCATGACCTATTGTCTGCAAACCCAGGCAGTCCTAAAAACAGGAACTCATAGCAGTTTTCCTTTCCTGATTTTATGCACACTGCTTTTTCTAGACTTATGCCTATTTCCAGTTACTTCTGCTCGTACATTTAATAAAGTATATTTGTTGAAATACCTTTATTAGAATATGTGATCAATTAAATGACTTTGTGTCTTACAATACACACATACAGTACAATCTGAAGATGGTAAGTCATTGTTGACAGATTCTATACTTTTCTAAATTGAAAAAGTATGAGTATTTTCAGTTTTACTGAGTGCTCATTATTTATGCATTGAGTCAAAAGTGTAGAATTTTATTATCAAAGCATAGGAGGAAATCTCTGAGATTTACATCAAAGTCCACTGAACAGAAAAAGTCCTCTCTGCAGCAACAAATGTCAGGCCACCTTTACTGAGTTAAGCAAAAGTATTGATGTGTGGAAAAATCCAGTGAGACTTGCATCTGAAACCAAAAGTACAGCATTTTACGAAAATGTAGTTTATATAGATCTGAGATGTAACAACCATAAACAGGATTTTTCCATGTCATAAACTCTGGTGTGGTAAGAAATGTCTGCCCGCATTGATCCAAACCAGAACGCACAGGATGCATGCACTTTGTTTCTTTGATTCAAGTGCATTCAGCTGACATTTTCATCCTCTTTGCATGAGCTGAAGGATCTTGGATACAGCTGCAACTCTATGAGAAAGCATGAAGAAAAGTAAGGAAGATACAGTCAACTAACCATCAACTCAAAGGAATAGCTAGGACAACAAGCAGCCATTATTACTTGAGTATGACCTCCAAGCTTCCCGCTGAATATCAGGCTGATTTGTTAATGTAAGGCCACAAAGATTCGTAAAGCTTATGCTACCATGAATTAATATCTGCATCCAAACTTCAGGTTATTAAAAACAATGCACTACAAACCCCTGAGATCACAAATCTCTCTTACAAACCAGAAGTCACACAAGCTCTGATATTGACAAGCTCCTCAGAACTAAAATTCTTGCAGAGTACCAGACTTTCAAGGTAGCCTCCCAACTCTTACCAATTTTATATATATATATATATATATATATATATATATAAATATTATGCTTTGTCAGACTCTTGCACAGAATATAACAAAATGTTGCTTTTTGTAGCCCCGTGTATAGAAAACTGCCCAGGGCTAAGCATACTGTTCCATAAGTATATTCTTCAGAGTCTGGGTTTTTTTTTCATTCCTTTGATCATTGTGTCTTATCAATTGTAACTACTTACCAAAAGGAAGTGAAATAGGAAATATCATGCTTTTCAATTGTCTGTGAGAAGAGGAATAAATACACAGATGTGTAAATATTCCCCCTTCTGTTTGATAGTTTTCAATTTTGATGAAGAGAACCTTCTTGCAGATTTAGTCAAAGAAAAACCAAAGCAGTATTCCTACATTTGCTATCACTAGCCAGAATAAGGAGAAGTGCACAGATTAAAAACTAAATTAAAATATTTCCCTCTTCTTTATTTTCCCCAAATTTCTCATATAATCTCTATTGTACAAAGCATATATATAAAAATTTATAAAACAACAGAGTATGGTTTCACATCATTTAGCCTATAACAAGGCTGTAACCCAACTCAGTAGCCCTTGACTATTCTCAGGCAAACCTGGCTATTAGTCTTCACTTTTCCAATGAGTAACAAAAGGGAGAATTGTGATGCAATCTCTCCTTTTAGAGCATAGCAGTCATCAAACAAACCAGGTTTCTTGGGGAACTGCACAGCCCCAAGCACACAGTACCTCAGGGTGGTGGTCGGGGTGAATGAGCTCATTTATACCCATGAAGTTACTGGATTTAGACCCACTCCCTATACCTAGGCTACTACTGATCCCTTTGTTTTGCTTCTACTTCTTTAACGTGATATATCATAAATATAGTTAGATGAGTGATGCCTGAACTGACATATTTATATTCCAAAAAGCCTGTAGGTGGACTAGGAGCAAGCCAAAGTTAATTGAGATTTCTTATAAATATTCATAAGAACAAAGTAGTCTCAAGTGACTTATCATTCCAACCAGTGTTTCTTCAAAATGAGCTTTCAGCATAGAACAATGGCCCCAACTTAATGAAAACAAATTACTAAATGTAAAAAGTTGTAAGGCTTATAAATACGTGAAATAATTTGATACTTCTTTGGTTTTAAATACAATCTCTCCTTTGATTTTGCATTAAACTAGATCAGTTTTTAAAGAATAATGCCTTAAGCTTGCCTAGTTATTCAAAGAACAAGATGGGTAAAACTTTAAGTGCTCACCATGTAGTCTCAGGTAGACTTTATTTAATTCTTGATCTCTCTCCAAATGTACTAAACCCACTAAACTTATTCCATTAATGCTGTGTGAAATCAGAGTAGTAGATCATGTCTAGAATGGGCTCTTTTCATTAGCCTTTCTAACCAGATGTCTCATAAAAAGAGAACAGCAAAGGCTGGACCTAACATGCAGCATTGTCACTTAGTGGCCTGTGGGTATTTCATCAAAAGCAGCAGCAAATTGTGACTTCACTAACAGAGTGTTTCTATTGGGAAGCTTTTACACCATAGTGCCAATACACTGTGTAAGCCACTAATGTGAAAAATTTAATCTTCTGCATTATACTGACACAAAACAGTACTTCAGGTGCCAGTAATAGAAAGAGGTAGATGCTAGAACATTTGTATATTAAACTTCTTGAAACTTAAGACATGGGTCTTTAAGGAAAAAAAAAAGTGGAAAGTAGACAGCAAAAAAACCACAAAAAAATATAAGGGCAGAATACTCAGAACTGGCTTCAGACTCCAAAAGATCTTGATTCTGACAAGATCATTTTACACAGAGCAGCGGGTGGAATTTTATGCCTTTTATTGCATGATGAATGAATCTGGAATTAAAACTCCAACCCTAATTCCAAGATACCTTGATTCTGTGTGAAATTCTGGAAGTGTAGACAGCTCACTGAGAACATCATGCCACACTATCAAGTGTAAACAAGTTTACTGGTTAAAGAAAACTGAAATAAACATTCAGAAATAAGTCTTGAAAATCATCAATTAACATTGAACCTGAGAGAGGTAAATTAGAAATCTTGTACAGGGCAAACATAAAACCTCAACCCCACAATGCAAGACTGAATGGACTAAAACTTTTCCTTAAGCATGGGTACAGAAGACAAAGATCTATAGAACTGACAAGACTTGCAAGAAATTGTTTGTCACAAGAGGAAATGGACACTTGTCAAGTTTAATATCATTAAGAGAAAGTACTTCTGTATACTCTTCAAATTTAGTTTTGTCTCTTATTAAAACAAGCACTTAGGTGAACCTAGGCCACAAGTAGATCACTACTCATCCCTTTTAGTGTATGCTTAAGCAAAAGAGAAAAGCAGCACTTCCTGGTTAGATGGGGGTTAAATAGGACCATGTATGTGTAAATATATATATATTTTTGTTCCTAAATCCACACCAATTCACTGTCTAGGCAGTGGAGAGCACCACTTCTATACATCCTATTTTATATCCTTGCTTGTGCATGCCAGGGAAGCATTGGCAGTAACAGGATGCACAATTACTCCACTTTAAGACCTATCATTAAGAAAAATGTTTTAAGACATAAGCTATTGAAAAATACACACAAGATTTCAACAACGATCTTGCTCTTCCAGGACCTTCCCACTGATACTGCTTTACATGGAATATTCCAGCACTTACCTTGTTAATTTAAAATAGGTATGGAAAGGGATTCTTTCTAACTTGCTCTTTACAATTTGAGACAATCCTTTTCTAGAGAATATGCAAATACATACAGTCTAATGAAATAAATTTGGAGTTAGCTGGTTGATTTCAGTGCTTTTCTATTGTGAAATACTTCAGAATACTCAGATACCAATAATAAAAGACTATGAGGGCTTTTTTGATGGATCTGTAAATTTAAACTTATCAAGTCTGGACATGGCAAGAGAATGTTTCTATGTGACAGCACAGAAGTGTCAAAGTCAGAAAGTACCTTAACAAGAAACCTTCAGAACACAAACTTTTGGTAGCATACTCATTTTATTTCAATTAATACTCAGTTTATTTCAATCAATCCACAAACACAATCAAATTACAGCAGTTTTTGTTAGGAAACCTTTTTCAACAAACAGTGAGATGCCTGTTTCAACATGATCATCGAAGACAGTTTTAGCCATCACTTGTCCCAGTTCTACTTCCAAGACAATACTTAGAAGTGACAACTGGAGTCATCCCGTACCAAGTCAGAAATCACCCACTCAGGAAGTCATAAACTGCTGTTTAACATCAGCTCCTGGCACATGTTGTTTTCATCCCTGTAAAAGAAGTTTTATTTAACTTGCAGTCAGCATCATGCACACATAAAACAGGTAACTGCTCTTAGGCTGAGCTACATGAACGTTCTATATGACACTAACCCTTAGGCCAGAGTCTTTTCTCAAAAGAAATTACTTGCCCAGTAACTATCATGGGCTTTTCTCTGATTTTTTTGCTATTAATTTTTGGCTAAATCTATATAAAGTTTAACAGTTGCCACACAAGTTTCTACCAGTCAAAGCTACTTTTCTTCATTTTCCAGCAAGGAGTAAATTAAACTCCTTCAGGAACAGGAAACAATGCATCCAACTATTATCTGATAATTTTTTTCACAGTTCCATACCTGGAGATCAAACAATTTACAAGAAATTGTTCATGCAAGACATTAATCACATAGGTTCACAGAAACACAGAGATTTGGGAAACCTGTGATATTAAGATTCAGATATCATAACAAGATGACAGTTCAAAATCTTCCTACAAGCTACTAATAAAGTTGATTCAGCAGCCTGAAGTCCAGCATTAATACATTAATATGTTCCTCCTAAGCATGATCCAAAGAAGAGTTTCAACCTCACCTCTGGGTTTGCAAGAGAACTTCTATACCCCTCTGTGTTGGCCACTTAAGACACTGCCAGACTTAAGAGGGCAAAGCATAAAAGGGGAGTAGTATATTTTAGTATATTGTTTTCTTATCAACTAAAATTATCTGAACTTACTATTTGCTCAAGAGATACCACAATCTGCTTGAAATTTGTAAATTATTAAAGAGCAATATTAAAAGCCATCAGCAATTGTCATTAGACAAGAGCACTTACCTTCCAGTAGAAGGCATTATTTATTCCTAAGAAATCCTGAGCATTGCTTCACATTTAGGTGCGATTACCCATGTCTAAAACATTTCAGGCATGAGGTTGCTATGTGAGGCCTCTAAATAACACACAAAAAAATCGTAAAATTATAATTAATAATGTTTAACTACAGACCTTCTCAAAGCCATAGTCTACAGAGTTGCTACTATGTTGTTAAATATTTTGAAAGTAATTTTCCATGGAGTTGCAGAAATAATTTACAAGTTCATTATCAAATCAAAACCTAGAGCAAAAGGTGGTGGTTCCATCTGTTGAAGAGGCATGTTCATTAGCCCAGGTAAACTGCATATAACATGTTTTTAACAATTTTTAAAATATACTTTTATACATAAAGTTTATTTTATACATGAAGTTTATTTATATACATACATTCCTTTAGCGCTGACGCTACCGAGAGAAGCTATAAACATGTAGATTTGACTGAAACATTGTCGGACAATTCATTGCTACCTTGTCTACTTGCAGATAGATATTACACCTCGTTACAAATTATACAGCACTCAACCGAGACGGCAAAAGACACTGTTACAAGACTAGAAGATTGCACGGAATGACCAAGACATGAGGGTTTTTTTGTTGTTTGAACAGTTAGAAAAAGCCTATTTAAGGCCAAATCCCTAGTGCCCACAGCCAAAATATCGCAGGTTATAATTGCGATTTTCTTGATGTGGCCTATAAAAAAATAAATTTATGCAATGATTCAGATTTAAGGTCTGTGCTGCTCAATAGCTGCAATTTAAAGAACAGTAGCGCGCAAATGTAGCCATTTTGCTCAGAGACACAGGGCAGCACTCGCATATGTTTGCCTTTAAAAAGTCTCGGGATTCAAAGCCCTTCACTTCTGAAGCCCGAAGCCTTTTCTTACCGGCCCCAGGCTGTAAGAGGAGTGATGAGCTGGCTGTGCCCCTCAGCCATAGGCGTCCAAAGGCGGGAGTGCAGACCGCCAGCGCTTCCCCCTGCCCATCGGGAGCATCTGAAGAGCTCGCCGGTGCCTCGGCACACACTGCGGAAGGAGAGAGGTATCAGCCGGGCAGGGAGGGGACCGAGATGGGGGGAAAGGAGAGACGGGCCATTTGTGTCTCACGACAGGATACAGGGCGGAGAGGAGGGCTCCGCACTGGGTTTTAGTGAGAACGAGCTGTTTTATCCCCCCGTGTTGACTCCACGGAGCACCGCCAAGCTCCGAGAGGGCAAGATGTGAAGGGAAAGCGACGTAGATTTCACCCCCCAGGCCCAGAAGCCCCCTGAGAGCGGCCGCAGCCGGCTTACCGGGCCAGCAGCCGGCGGACAGAGAGGGCGGGCTGGCTCTCTCCGCGCATTAAATAGAGCCCCGCGCTCCCGCGAGACCCCACGCGCTCCAGCCACCGCTGCCTATTGGCGAGGCCAGCGCGCGTGACCCCGCGCGGGGCGGGGCCCGTGGGGCAGAGGGCGCTGGAGCTGCTCCAGAGCCGGGCCGCGGCCGGGATTGAGGGCTCGGCCCAGTTGCTCAGCTGTGCTTCCTGCCGCGGCCCCCACGGGTCACATCAAGGCTTTTCTTGGGGATGTGCTCGTCCATTCCCGCCCAGGCCGAGTTTTGGGTGCTCGGAGGTGTTTACCACAGGGAAGCAAAAGTGCGGAGTAGCAGCTCTGTTGCGGTTTTGAGGCGCTAAATACCGCTGATCTCTGTCTAAACTCCTGTCTAAGCCCTGCTTAGGAGGCTTAGGAGCTGTCTGTGAGGATGGCGAGGTAAAGCCCCGAGCTTCGCTAATGCCCTGACGGACAGCTCTGCTGGGCTGCGCGCCAGGGGTGACACGGAGGCAGCAGGCCTGGCCTGCGAGCCAGCCCTCAGCACAGAGCACTGCTGCTGCCCTGCCCCAGATAAAATGGGCTGCCTGTCTGGGGATGCTACTAAGAGGTTTTGGAGCGAGTACGAGCAGATTAGTATAAACAGGGAATTAGTAGTTTGAAGCACAGACACTTGTTGTCTAGCAAAGCTAGTAGGTAGAAATCACAACATAACATAGAATATACCAAATTGGAAGGGACCCATCAGGATCTTTGAGTCCAACCCTTGGCCCTGCACAGGGCACCCCAAGAATCACACCCTGTGATGAGAGAATTGTCCAAACTTTTGAAGTCTATTTCTATTTTTATGAAACTATTTCAGAGGTCCCTACTTCTCAAATAGGTGTGTATATTGCTGAAAATTTGTACCTTCTTGTCCCAGTAAGAAACAGTATGTTTTGGCTCATGCCGAGTTACTACCAGCACAGCACCTGTAAAGTGTGTGAAAGGAAAATAACGAGTTGGCCTAATCTGAACACTGCATTTAAATTACTCTCAACAGAGTTGAAACAAGCTGATGCAGCCTGAAACATATAGTCACATAGTTGCAATCAAGGGATGACTCTAGAAATTGTTTCCTACCACTTCTAGCTACCTCTTCTGTCTAATTCTTGACACTTAAAACATTGTTGCAGATTAACCCTGTAACAGTTAATTGTCTGTGCAACAAGATTCAAAATCTGTCTCAGGACTCCGGGTAAATCAGTCTCTGGAGATAAATTTGTGAGGCATGTAGTTTGAAGTTATTTCAAGTGGGCTCCTTTGCAATGACTGTTTTCTACAGTCAGACACCTAAGATCAGTCCTTTTCTGTAATGTAGTCAAAAAGATGAAGTGGCATCCAACCTTTAAATTTCTAGCACTTGTGCCAGTGGGATTTACATCAAGTTTGGTTTCTTCTGTTCCAGTATAGAATGTAAACTGGGATTTCTGTTACACAGAAAAACAGCAAACCACTGCAAACCAGTGATCAGTATCCATCCCAGATGAGCATTTTAATCATTTGCATAATCCGACACCTTTTTCTTGCCCCTCACAAGCGTTCTTCTGTTTTCCTCATACAAGATTGCATTGTTTGTCTTCTTTCTGTCTCCATGAAACTAACTTTTGTGTCTGACAGTGGCACAACTTCAAGAGAAGGAATGCAGAGTCTACCTGACTTGACTGTCCTTTACCAAACCCTCCCTATGGAAAAAAATAACTGTCCTTTAATAAATTACTGCAAGGGTCAGATGTGGATTTGAGCCTCTTTACTTGCAGGTTAGTTCTCCCATTTCCTGGGAAAATGCTGTAACCATTAAGTTGCTGCCTACAAGGCTGCAGGCAGATCTGCTATTTCCATGCGTGTGGGTGTAACTTTTATCTGAATGAACTTGTCAGCTGGACACTGAGTCTGCCTACAGCCTGGGTACTCTGGGGGCTTGAGGGAAATATCAGTGGATCTGGTTAATTTTGCAATTACCCTGGATCACTAACTGTGAGAAATACAGCCCTTGTCATGAGCAGAATTTGTAGGAAATCCAGTTATTGTGGGGACATTTTGAAATTTATTAAGTGGCAGCAGGGTGTCTTGGTTATTTTGTAGATTAGTGTTCAGCTTTTCAAAGAGTTGGATGAGATGAACTAACTTGCTCAAATCTTGAAGAGTGGTGCTCTAATTAGCCAAGTCTCTCCTTGTCAGATGCAAGAATTAAGTCTCAAAGTCACTGCTTTGATTCTTCTCACAGAAGACTCTTGAAAACAACTTGTTTAACAACATCATGAGTTTACCACAATGTGCAATTGTCATAAATGTTTCACTTCAATTTTACCATCTTTCTCCACACTGAAGGAAAATCAATCAAGTAAAACCTCATTGTGACCATCAGTCTTTGCAGGTGGATTACACTGAGTACTCAGTAGTACTGAGTAGCATTAAATAATTGTCAGGTTTGGAATCTTAGAACGTAATAGCCTTTGATTTGTATGTATATATTTGTGTATGGGTATGTGTGTATGATTTGGTTAAAACTTTGAGAGGATTATATAAAAAAAAGTGTAATTTAATTAATTTATGCACAATTTAATAAAATGTAAAGGCTATTTTAAATTCATGCTGAAAACAGACTAAATTCCACTTAGAGCTTATCTGTCCTTTGAGGTTTTTTTTGTCCTCAGAATATTTGTGAGTTAAAATTGGAGCCTGTAAAGTACAATAAAAATAGCAAATTAAATCTTTGGAGAAGAGGAAGGCAAGCCAGAATCATTATTTCCTTTTCAGAGGCAGAAATAGTGATATATTTCTGTAAAAAACTTCAGTTTTCTGTTATTTTTCCTTAGTGAGTCTCTTTTTGTTTGATAAATTACTTCCATGGTTTTTAATTTTTGGTTATCTCTTTCCAGCCAATATGTATGATTAAAATTTAAATAGTACGTTTCCACCTGAAAGCACATCTTTTATTGGTAAGAAAAATGGCAGTAAAGTTTGCTAGTGAGCTCCCTGGCTGAATAATATACCTCATGAAGAGGCCATTCTTCAAGATTCTTACTTCTGGAAAGGTGGGAATATTTTTACTTGAGTAGTGAGTGTGGGGAAGGTTAGTATTATTTAAATTGGTGAAGCAATTCACTGAAGTTCTGTTATTGTCACTGTTCCAAGCTCTTAAAACAGTGTATCTGAAATTCAAGCAGAAGGAAAAGAGCAGAAGTAAGATACTATGAGATAATCACAGCTCTAGGCCATCCTCAACATTGGACTGACTGCAGAGGCTTTAACAGCCTCCTCATAGAATAGAATTTAGTGGCTTTCACTAGAGAACTACAAGACCCCTTGTATCTACTCAGCTTTTTGGTACATCAGCATCAATGTATTTGTTATCAATGTGTTATTCTGCTGTCTTTGGGCTTTCAGATCTGTTGTCTGGCCAAAAAAAGAGATGATGTCAGATGCTGTAAATGTGTTTTGTTTTATTCTGTAAAGTAGCAATTTCTGAAAAAAATGAAGAGATGGTATTCTCTACTTGCCAACTATAAGATGCTTAAACTGGCAAAAGGTAGGCAAGATTTGGGGATTGATTTAATGCAGCATTATTTTCCATGCTTTATTTTTGGAATCCTGACAAGTCATACCATCACCAAAACATTAAGTTTTACAGAATTTTGAATCAAGAGAAATAATTTCTCAGATAATTTGAAAATGTTGGGTAGAGGTTGCTTTAAAAATGATAGTCTTAAAGAAGAATAGTAATTCCAAAGTTTAGTTGATTTTTTGATTTTAGACTCTCCACATTTTCTATGGATTTTAATTATTTTTTTATGGACTACAACTCAGTCTTACCATTAAAATTTCAGGTGCAGATGGAGTGGTTTCCATGGACCTGCTATGAGCCATGTGCCACAGATTCAATCCATAGGCTGCAAGCTGCCATTTGGCATTGTACTAAAGCCACCAGTCTGTTCTGAAATAAGGCCAAGTTTCATGGAAAATCCTGATTACTCATTCCTGTGTCTACACATTTGCCATTTTCTTAAAGATGTTTTGCTATTTTTTGGTAGAACAAAATTTCATATTAGATACAAAACATATTTTAAAAAAATTGTAAAATTCTAAACATACATTGTCAGCACTGCAAGTATTTCAGGTATCTGAATTCCTTATAATTCTTATGTCTTTTTCATGCTTCCAGAAAACCTTAGTATTGTATTAACTCCCTTTTCCATTAAAATGACCTTTTAATTAGTTGGAAATATATCCTAAATTTGACCTGTTTCAAACATTTGTTCAGCAAAACTGACTGATGATCACCCACTTCCGAACCCACGTTTATTACAAGAAAAACATAATGAACCCTCTGTGGAATTTTCCAAGATTTCTGGAGAGGAAATGCAATATCCTCTTTGTAGCACAGAATGAGCAGATATTCTAGCCTCAGATTTGCTACCAACTCTTCTGTTTAACTTTGGACAAGTCACTAAATTTCTGCTGGCAATTTTCTTGCTTTGTAAAAGAAGCTAATATTAACTTGCCACCCAGTAATTTGACAACTCTGAGTGAATGCTTGAAGAGTACTCTGAAAAAGTCAGATGGAAAATGTTATGGAAGTCCATGCCTCTGCTAGCCAAGGAGGATATTTACAATAGGTCCATATTTTATGCAATGAAATAGAAATGTTCCAGTGTAAAACCAGATGAGACTAAGACGGATCTAAAATTAAATGCAGGAGGTATTTTTTGACCTTTCAACAGAAATTATATAAGCATTCTTAGGTTATAAATAGTCCTTTGTTTTCCTTCTCTTTGTCTAACACCCAGAAGAAACACAGGGTTGGTTGTTTGTTGTAAGGAGATAGGGCAGTGTTTTAGAGTGGAAAAAATTGTGCACTGTTCTTTATTTATACAATTCCTATAAAGTTTGTAACTAGTATTTGTTGCATTGCTTAGCACTTTTTTATCTTCAAACAGTTACAGAAATAAAGTTTCTATTCCTGAATATGACTACAGCTGAAGAAAACAAAAACAGTCCATTTCCATCGTGAAAGTTCCTTTCTTTTTTCCTGTTTTGATATATCTGAAGAGGAAAAAAGACAGTGCTAGACTACTGTCAAACTGACATTATAGACACTTGTATATTATTCCCTATTTTTATTATTAATCTTCAGAAAAAAGACATAAAATGTGTCCACCTTTAAATGAAAGTATTTATATTATCATTAACAAATATGATACAGAATTCACAGAATGATGTGTGTGCATGTTTACAAATATTTCCTTGAGCAACTAATAAGTGGTTAATCAGTAGCGAACAATTTAATTTTGTGCCCAAAAAAAATAATGTTTAACAACAGAAGCAACCGAAAACTTACCCTGAAGTCAAGCAACTAGCATTTGAGAAAAACAGAATTATGAAAATATTAATCTTTTCTATTTTATTTTCACAATTTCTATAATTTCTCTGAGGTTTGTATTATGGAAATAATGTTATTGACACTAAAATATATGAGAGGCAAATGGCTTTTTTAGATACTGCATTTTGTTTCATTTAAAATTTTAATCACCTTTCAAACCCATTTGTTTGCTCCATCATTTTCACTGATAGAAAGTATGATTCTCCACAGTAAATTGGAATAAGCAGGCTGCAGCAAAGACTACATGATTAGGCTTGTGTAATGACAGGCATCAGAGTTTAAAAACCAGGTACGGTGCAGTACTGTTCAGTCTCTGCAGGCTACTTAGAAATGCATTGGAAACTAATCAGACCTTGATTGCTTCAGTCCTGACACGTCAGCTTAACTCCCATTTTCCCTGGTTATGTTGAGAAAACCTGTCATATTATGTATAATCCAGTCCTCTGAGTTTAAGCAAATTAAACACTTGGGATCAAATTCACACATAATGTAAGACCATGAACTTAATAGAATTATACCAAAGATTTTTTTTTTCTCAGTGATGTTATTTGATGGCTCTTTGTTATAGTGATTTGTGGATTTATGAAGCAGTTTAATGGCCCAGAGGACTTCACTCCATTATGTCCAAAAATCTTTCTCCATCCTGTATTTTAAATGTCTGCAATGATTTAATATAACTAATCCAACTTAGGGAGGGAAGAAAGTTCTGTCTCTGTGACAACTCAATTTTGAGTTTCTTTGCTGAAACTGTCAACTGGAGATACCAACTAATGCCAAATTTGATACCATTCTTATAAAGTGGGCACTTGTCCACAGTGAGCTGGATTAAGGCCACTTACCTAACAGTATTCTCAGGGCAGGAATTTATCTTTAGATGTTACTGGCGTTACTGCTGATGCCAGATTTTTACTAGTAATCATAGATCTTCTTTTGAAATTATAATAATGAAAAATAATATACTTAAAATAAACAAACAAATAAATAAATAAAGCCTGTGGATCCAGGCTCTGTAGGCTGCAATTTTATTCTAGCCTCATGAAATGAAAGGCATAGCCAAGCATGAGCATGCCACACTTCTGGTGCTGTTAGGAGTAGAAGTGTCTGTAGAAATGTTAGTAGCTCTCTCCTCATTTGAATGATTTCCTCAGCATAGCAGAAGAACAATAAACGGGCCTTAAGCTCCTGCTGAAAAAAAGCAACATCTGCTAAGGAAAGGGGAATTCTAAAATGAGGTTTGCCCTAGCTGAATTCTGTTCTTGCTTCTCTCAGAGATTTACTATGTGACCTCAAGTTAGCTATTTAACAACTTTGTGCCTATTATCACGTGTGTAAATTTAATATACTCACACTGCTCTACCTTGGAGAAAGACATAGGCTTCAACTTGCTTGTGTTTGAAGAGAAACTGTGATTATTACATTAACTGTGTTGTGTAAATATCACATGTTGTGAATTTGTGAGTGAGCCCTTGCACACGTGGTGTGGACACAGTCCCAAAACGACATTTGTGAAGATAAATGCAATCTGCATGCACGGCAATGCAAAGCACCAACTGTGGGCAGTAAATGACATTCCAGCCTACTGTTCTGGATTTTGCAAGCGCCTGGGCTCCCGTGTACCTCTAAATGGGTGGGGTGAGCATGTCCCAAAGCGCGGTGCCGCCGAAACTGCCACACATCCACGTCCTCCTGCCTGCACTCTGCCTTCCTGTCCTTCACCCCGCTGCCTGCCGGTATGCTTGTGTACGCTCTGAGGCGGCTTTCTCAGCCCCGTGGCCATTCCAGGCCCGGCGATTAAAGCACCACGGCCCCTCTCGGAGGGCCCGTCCGGAGGGGCGACGGGCGCAGCCCCCCCGCGCCCCCTCGGCCCCGCAGCGCATTGGCTGCGGCGGCGGCCGCCCCGCCGGGCCCGCTGGGGTGCCCGTGCCGGGCACTGCCTCTGACCTTCCCTTCCCCGGCGCTGTCACAGCAGATCAGCGGGCGCGGCGCTGCGATGGAGCGGCGAGCGGCAGCGGCAGCCGCCGGGAGAGGAGGAAGAGGAGGAGGAGGAGGAAGGGAGAGATTAGCGCGGTGCCGGCTGGCGCAGAGGCGCGGCTGAGCGCTCCAGCGGGAGCCGGGGCCCTGCGGACAGTGCGAGAGGCACAGGCGGAAGGAGCGGAGATGCGGCCGCTCTCCCCGCGCTGGTGAAGCTCCCAGTCACCCGCCCGGAGGAGGGAGGCCGGGAAAGTCCGTCCTTCTCGCTGCTCTGCGGCCGCAAAGGGTGCCTGTGCAGTCCCCTCCTCTCGCTTTTATCCCAGCCCCGGAGCAGGAGCCGCCGCCGCCCCCTATCCCTTCCTGCGCTCTTCCCACCATGAGCGGGGCTGTTTTCACCTTATAAAGATGGCGGTGTGGGATCGCTGCAACCTTTAGACTAATGACTGTCAGAAACATCGCCTCCATCTGTAATATGGTGAGTGCTGACGGGGGGCGGGCGGCACGGCAGCCCCTGCGGGGGCCGGCTGGGGGGCTGCCCGGGGGCGCAGCACAACCGCGCCACTCCGTCCCTTGCCCCGGCGGCGGGGGAACAGGGCGGGCTGCGCCGGGAAGTGCCTGGGATGGAGTTGGCCGACTGAGAGTGACGATGTCCCGAGGAGTTTTCCTGGAGCAGCCGGGGCGTGGGCCGGGGAGGGACGGAGATGCAGAGCCGGTGCGAGGCCCCCCGGAACGCGTCTGACCCCGGCCGAAGCGCGTAGCAGACGGAGCTGTGGCCCGCCCTTCCTCTGCCTGCCCTTCCTCCTGCCCTAATAATAATACTGCGAAAGGACCAAAGTTGGGTTCTGAATCCACATTAAATCAGTGACCCTGTTTAACGCCTTCAGGCAGGCACCCTGTGGTCTCCTAGGGCCAGGAGCTCCCCAGATTACACAGAAAAGGAGGATGTTTAGATGCCTAATAACACTTTTGGATCCCGATGCTAGGTGCCTGTTCTAGGAAGTCTTGGCTTTAGAGATTACAGGGTTTAACTTGCACTGCATGCTGCTCGAAGAGGACTGGTGTTTGTACTCTTGAATCACTTAGCTTTCTCTAAACCAGACTAGGCAATTAGGAGGGAATAAGGAAACATTTATATTTTTGTTTGTTATGTTCAATTTGCTACTTTTCTCCCCATGGAACAGTTGGAACGATGTTTTCTGCATTGTGTTTGGGTTTAATTTCAATTCTAACAAACTTGGAGCACCTAATTTGGTTTAGGTTTTTGAAACTTCTTGGTGCGATGAGGAAAAGCTCAAACTTCATAAAAGATTTTAATACAGTGAGGCAGTAGCAAACTTGCCAAAGAAATGGTTGCATGCTAAGCATCTCCGTACAAACAGAAGAGAATCTTATTTTTGTTCATTTTGGGGGTTTTTGTCTGTATTTTTCACCCTTATTTCCAGGTTCTTCAAGAGCAGCTACACACAGTTGCCAGCTTCCCTCCATGTGGTGCCCCAGCATGCCTTGTGCTGCTGATGCCACACATACTATTCCTCTGCCCTGGAGAATGGAGCCTGTCTCTAGGGTAAGGCAGCAGGCCCAGCCCCAGAGGCCTGGCTTCTGTGGGCTCAGAGTGAGGGAGTGCAGATTGCAAGCCTTCTCCCCTTCCATGTGTCCACACTTCCACTTAAGTGGGATTGCTCTTTTGTTGCAAATGAGATGCTTGGGAAATCCTATGCATAGTTTTGATTTGAACCTCAGTCCTGCCTTTGAAATGTCTACTCTGAAATACAGAGAGGGTGAGTTGGTTCTGAGGTTTAAAGAATTAATACAGAGTCCAGATTTTAGGTATAATAACCTGGGTGCTCACCTTTCTTCACCAACATTAACTAGTTTTTTGAAATTTTCATTGTTCTTAATGATTTCCAGTCCAGTAAGCCATAAATACTGCAAAGAGAGGTTCAGGAAATGATATAGGACTGAGGAGAAAACCTAGGGGCACTTACCCTCTCTCTGAGGCAGGCTTCAGTTTTTACTGCTGATTAATGGTGGTTGTGATGCCTTGTAAACTGTATAAAAGAGCACCACATGAAGGGGATCTGGAGAGTCATAGGTGAATGTAAGACCTTGGCATAAAGTACTAGGAACTCTTTATTTTTTTATGTGCTTCAAACAGATGCACTTGTGCGCAGCATGCTTCTCCCAAAGACTGAGCAGATTCACAGCAGAGCTGATGAGGTTGTAATGGTGTGCTGCTCAGCTGTCATTGCCAGTGTATCCTGCAAAAGTAGCATCTGAGAGATGGAGAGACTGAAGGGAAGAAGGAGAGCCCCAAGCAGAAAAGGCATACAAGGATTCATACTTCAAGGGAATTCTAGCTCATGGTACTGTGACAGAAGGTGCAGTCAATTCAATGTTAATGATGCTTTAAGGCTACATATTCCTTGAGGTCTGTGTACTTAGCTTTTAGAGATGCTATGTTGTGTTGGTCACATTTCATTTTTTCTGGATAACCCTTAGGGACTGGAAGTTCTTTTAGGCAAAAACAATGGAGTTTTCAGACAGCTATGGGAATTTGGGGCTGAAAGAGAAATACAAGTTCTTGCAAGTGTTGGCGATATCGTGTTATGGCTCTTCTGCAAAAGTGCCCACTCTGATGAGGTGATGGACTTGAACTCAGTGATCTATAGGATCTATGACCACCTTCCAGAGGGCTAGAGGTATAAAAGTAAACCTTTTGCCTTTTTAAGACCTAAATATTTGCAGCACTAGTTTGATTTAAGATATCTGTAGAAATCTGTCTAGAAGGATGCTGAGATGCTGATTCCCAGACCTTGTTCCTCTACTACAATGCTTGAAAACTGAGCTACTGACAATATGTGGAACAAGAAAAAGCTGTGTAGTTCATAGGTAATATAACATGTTTTTCTATATAATGCTACATAACTGTAGGTATCTAAGTTTTTTAACCTGGTTGGACTCAGTAATTTAAAAAAAAAAAAAGAGGTGTTCTGGTTTTTATTTTTTTCCCATTGCACTTGAGAGTGTTGACAAAGGGTTTTTGTTTATTGAAAAAAATGCACCAAAATCTAAACAATGATGTCTGATTGATTTTCAGGGGTGGCAGGGGGAGTAGTGGAAGAGAGACAGAGGCAGCAATTGGTCCTGAAATACTTGCTCCTCCCTGAATGCAACTTAGATTATGCTTTTGATGGCAATCCTTTTCTTGACAAAGTTTTATGTGTGTGTTTATCCAATGTTTGCTCTCATGTCCTGAAGGGAAAAAAATTACTGAAATTTAGCTGAATTAATTTAAAAATCTGGCTAGCCAGCATTTTTGGATGTATGTTTGCTATTAAGTTTACTGCCTGATATCTGGTATCTTGAGTTGTAATTTTGATCTCCTAAAGATGGTCAAGATTGTTAGTCTTTTCAGGAAGGATCAAAACAAGTGTAGTGAAGCAAGAAAGACAGGAACAGTATTTAACTCACTTGCAAAAGATACTTAGTACTATATATTCACTGGATAAGCTCTCACATGCTGAGACAGACACAGTAGGAGCTAGCCAGTAAGAAAAAAATATTGGCAGGGGAATTTTCCACTTGGCACATTTACTTGTAGTAAATATTTAAATGCACAACTTTCTAGAATTAAACAAAATTCTTCTATTGTCTTCTGCCAGTTTTGTCCTCTAAGTTACAATAATAGCAATAGTTCTAGTTATTATTCACTGATTAGCTTAATGAGAACTAAGAGCTAAAACTTGTTCTGAATGGTGGAGGGGATGAAGGCAACTGTGCCTCAAGGAGTTGGTGGGATTCTTACATGGGTGTGATGGCCATGTTCCCTGAGAAGGGAGGTCTAGTCCCCAGGATGTTCAACTTACCTGCCCTTCAACCTCTGTAAAAGCTCATTCACACTGTCTGCACACCATGTTCACCACTGAGGGACACATACACCAGACAGTTGTCATCTTTTATGTAGAACAGGTATAATAGATGTGAAGAAGCATAAGACACATTAAAAAACTCTATTTGAGGGAATACCAACAGGCAGTGCCTCATAACACTTGTAGACTGCAGGCACCAGCTAGGGATGTGATGTAGCCCCTACAGTGCTGTAATTCTCTTTGGTTATTGTTTCTGTGAAATAACCCAATGACTCAAGTACCAAATGCTGGTTCAAAGATAGTCATGCTGGCATTTTATGCTTACTGAAATCCTCTGTAGTATGTTTCTCTGCTTTAGGTACAGCCTTGAGTTCTGAGTTAAGCTCATGCTGCATCTGTGGCCTAGGGATATTACTGTTATGTGCAGTGAAGGACATTTAACCATTTCAGAATGTATTGACATACATTTATACTGATCTGGCTAACAAGCTCTGTGGACCATATTTCTCTTTTGTAATTCTGTTGAGAACAGGTATTAATTCCCCTCCTTTCATAATTTTGTAATAGTATTTCAAATATTCCAACTAGAACTTCATGTTGTTCTGGCCATTAATAAACAGAATAATCTAAGCACATTCAGATTTCTCTGATACAAGTTGTCATCTGAGATACTTCACAGTTAGTCCTGGTAGTTGTTGCATAGATATCCTTTGGGAAGAAAGTTGCAGTTCCTTGGATTAATATTGGAGCTTCATGTTACTCTTTCTTCTCATAGTCTCAGAGTTATGAGTTTCAGGGAAATAGCTGGTTTTCTGCATGAAAACATTCACAGAATTCATCAGGAATTATGTGAACACCTGTGAATTGCAGCTTTCATTTTAAAATAAACAAACAAGCAAACAAACAAACAGTTTCTAACCATCCTAGAAACTAGTTGTAGAGAAAAAACATACAAGCCTAGGAGTCTCTACATTCAGGAAATAAGAATAAATGTTGGATTTTTTTGTTTATTTAATAACGTGATTTTAGAGACTCATTGCAGGATTTTTTTGAATACAGGGCATTGGCAGAATGAAGACTCAAACTACAAACAGATTTGAAAAATGCTTTAGACAAAAAAAAATCTCTACAATTTTAATGCTGTGAAAGTACTAAAATACTGTTTCATACAGGAATAATAAGAATATTATTCAATTGCAGAACTGATCACTATGATTTTCAACTGGTTTTATTCATTTGGACAACCTGCAGTGTATATTACTTCATATCTTATATATCTTCCCATAAATACAAATAAAGGCAAAATAATTCATGCCAGACAATAAAAAAGTTATCTGAAGGCATATTTACATTAATAAGGAAAATAAATTTTTACATCTGATAAGATTAGAGAGTTCAAGCAATGCAGTTTTAGAACCATAGTCTAAAAAAATAGATATTTTTTTCTAAATAGATAATAATATTTTTTTCTAAAAAGAAAAATACAGAAACAAAAATATGAAAAGTACAGAGAATATGAAGTTTAACCATTGGAAAACTTTCTGAAGTAATGAGAAGCTTGAGAGTATGGCTGACAAATGGGTACTGGACTAACAGACAGGAAGTGTGCATTCCATCAAACGATGAATGGAAGTCCACAAAAGATATTTTTTATTGGATAGAGGAGCATATGCAGAATGAGAAACATCCTAATATATCATTTCCAAAGTATAAGCCCAAGTAATGGCTGAAGCTTGTCTCTCATGAATACCCTTTAATGGCTAAAGAAATTTTATGCACTGTTTAGAAAGTAAGCACAAGAGGACATTTCATGAATACAATGTGTAGTGTACAGTGTGTTTCTTTTAGATGCATGTAGTCTCTGGCTTCATGTTGCTGAATTAAGAGTAAAACCAGTGGTTATGCTAAACACCTCAAAGGAACCTCTTAGTCATAGCTCAGCAAGGCCCAGTGAATCTGAATTGTGGAAGAGACGATGTTAAAAGCAGCCTCTGGACCCTGATTAACTGTGTGCGGTGGGCAAGCGCCACACAGAAGGTGTGGTTCTGATGGGTTTGATGGGTTTGAAGAGCCACAGTCTATGGAGTCTTAAGTCCTGGCCAGTCAGAGAAGCAGTCAGTCAATTCTCTTCTGCTGACCTTCCTTTAGCGTCAGGAACTGTCCTTGGTTGGCTGTTTTATAGATACACTTACATATATTTACGTACATTATGTACTTAACGCCCCAGGGTATCAGTGCTTGCGGGGAGGAAACACCTCCACTGTCAGGACTCCACTGTAACCATGTTCTTGGGTATGCTCAGCTCTTGCAGAAAAGGCTATTGTGCTGAGGGTTTCAAACTTTACTGGATATTGTGTATTTTCATTATTAAATTGGATTTTTTGATTTCACAATTAATGGCCTCATAACAGCTGTATATAAAGTATCATAGGACAATAAAATCTCCAACTTCTTCTCCACTGAATATGATAAACCTGTGTTATTTCTGATGTAGGTCAGCCAAAGTTGGAGATTTTCAATGATGGGAACTACATCATGTTTCCTAATGTCCTACTGGAATCTACATTACAGTAATTTGAGCTTGGTACTTCTTATCCTGTCCATTGCTGAGACCAAGAACAGACTAGTTCCTTTCTGTAACAAACTGTAGACTTGAAAATATTGTCATGCTCTTTCCTGCATTATGCAGCCTTTTCTGTCTTATGCAACACAACCCCATTCAACCTTTTTTATAGGTCACTTTTCTCTAGAGCTGAGTCTTCCATTTTGACTGGTTCCTTTTGGATTCTTTTCAGTTACCTTTATCTTTCCTGAAACCAGGCACGCAAACCTGGATGTAAGATGTCTTACCTCTGACAAGTTAAACAGAAAGTTGCTCCAAGATCTTTGTAGAATACCACCTGCAAGAATTCATTGTGTTGTCAACATTTGTTGTTGTGGTTTTGGGAATTTTTTTAAACAAACACAGAGACTTCCCTTTTATTTCTTTTTTTTCTGAAACACTACTACCTTAGCTGTTTCCCATTTTGTACATGGTGTTTCTTCTCTTCATGCAAAGAATCTTGCACTTATCACAGCTCCTTAGTGGATTCTCTAAAAGAAAAACTGTCCAAAAAGAATTTTTAATTCTAGACCTGTCCTGCAACATAGCTGTAGCCCTCATTACTCACCTTGTATGGAGATTTAATAAACATATTCCTACTTCTGTGTCCAGGTTATCAGAGTATTCCAGCTGGTGCAGCTGTGATAAAGTTAAAAGGCGCATTGCTTTTAAAATGTTCTGAGGCACCACATATGCAGTCTAGGTAGTCTAGACAAAAATGTTTCTGAAGAAGCTAATAGTTTGTAAGCAAATCTTAGTTTCATTTTGACTCATGAGACAATCTTGATGTTAAGCATTCTGAAGAAGGAAACTGGCCAAAACCAATGGTTTTGCCACTTTTTCCAGCAAAAGCCTGGATGCCACTAATCCAAGAATGATTAAACTGGGGATACAGACAGACTAGCAAGAGAATATTGAGTTGCAGTTTGGTAAAAGCTGTCTAATCCTGGAAAGTTTAAAGGTCAATATTTTTTTAATATTAGTTATGGATATAGACACTGGACTTGCAATGTTTCACTAGAACCTCACTTGCAGCACCTGGTTGCTTTGTGCTTTGAGAAAACCGAGTTTACCACCTATGACTGTAAAACTCATCTAAACTGAGCACCTTAAAAACTTTGTCCAAGGTTTTAAATTCAGGATTTAGATTCAGGATTTCAGATCTTGCAATTTTTATCCGTTTCTTGGAAACCACACAGTAAAGGGCTGAAGTTATTTGAAGTATATGCAATACTCAGATCTGTAAATAGAGATAGTTAATGTACCCAACAAGGAAAAAGGTTAGGCCTCTCCTCTCAAGCTCTTATAATTTGCCTTAATGAACAGAAGACTTTTTGGAAAAAAACACAAAAATAATTTATTTAGATATATTTTGATAAATCATCTTTCCTAAAAAAATTTGAATACATAGTGGTTTTTCAGTCAGTCAAGGTTCTTTTGTTGTTTACTATGATCCCCTGTGTGTTTTCATAGAATTGTCTCTCCTCTTTCTTCTTGAGGCAAAAAAACCCCAAAATAGCTTTGCTGGAGGTACAAAAAGCATTTCTTCGCAGAATGAAGAGAGAACCAATATGGTTAAATTCAACCATCTTGTGGGACTTACACTTTAAAAACTTACAGAAATGTTCCAAGTTTGGCATTTAATATCTGTGAGTTTTTAGGAAGTTTTTTGTTCAGCTATTTCAGTTACTCATCATGTCTCTGAAAGCTGAGATTGTTCCTGAGGATAGCCAAAGTCCAGCACTGGGGAACAGGCGATGCATCTGTTGAAAGCAGCTGCATGTGTGCTGCATGTTGTGCTATTGCTAGCACTCCTTTTACTCTGGATTCTTTGTGTTGCTTCTGGAAGCTAATTATGGGTTTTATTTACAGTTGCCTCCTCTCTTTTGAGTTATCCATCACTGCCAGTTGTTGGCCAGGAGGCCTTCCCCATCTTTCTTTATCTTTTTTTTCCTTCCCTTCCATGTGCTGTGCCTTCCAAAATCCTTAAACTCAGGCTGCCTAGCCCTGAAGCCATTTCTATTTTTACTCTAATTTCTCCTCTACTAGCCCAAACATCCCTGTTATTTTGTCTTAAGTCTTCAGTTTCTCCCTTCAGGAAACTATTGTGTTGCTCTCACTTTCCCTGAATGCTAAGAAAATAAGAAATGTAATCTATAAATGTATATGATCCAAAACCCTTTGTCATGGACCAGCCATCTTCCTTAACTGATCTCTTGCTCTTTGTGTATTTAAGTTTCTGTTTTACTTATTCAGTTTTTATGTATTTTTCCCTTATATTTTTTAGATTTTCTTGTGAACAAGATATTTCTTCTGATTTCTTTGTCTTTGTACAGGCATACTTTTTTGTACAAATAAAAATTTAATTAATTTTGTTTTTCCTACCATGTTTCTGTTTATTTAGTGATACCCACTTAATAGGTGGCTTATGAGAAAGTCCTAATTACTGTATTCATTTAATTTAAATTAAACACGTGCATATTTCTAGAAAATTAGTGCCATTTTTATAGCTCTGTCACAGTACAGTTCAGTCTGATTTGCTGTCTTCTGTTGACATTATCTTTCATATTAGCTCTTGTCCATTTCTCATTCTCCATTGAATAATAATATTTAGATTACTTTGCTACATGAGATTTAATGAACTAATGTGATGGCTTCTTTTTTCTTCTGAGGTTTTTTTAATATATGTGTGCTAAAGTGTAAAGGAACAGGAGAGGGGTTTTTTACCTAATCTGTTTCATGTGATGCAAAGCACAAATGAAACTCTTAGCAACATTATCAGAAATTTCAACTGAAAAGAAAACCAGCAATCTTATTCTTTGGAAGATCTAGGGCAAAATTACACGAGGAAAAAAATATAGGTCATATGGGCCGAATGTTTTTGGAGCCATGCTGTGTCAAAAACCTTGGCCTGAATTGACCTGTGCTTGGCTATGTCTCCAGCTGTATGTCTTTGCCATTTTACGAGGCCTGAATACTGATTGTTGAATTAAGTAGTAAAACTGACAAACCAAGGTTCCAACAGCACAGAATACATTGTAGGAGTTTCCACATTGACCTAGTTCTCACTCATCAGGTCTGGATACCACAGTCACTCCGCTGCGTTTCCCTCACTAGTGTATTCTTTCAAGAAGGAGTTTTACAGTCATAGCTGGTAAACTCGGTTTTCTCAAAGCACAAAACAACCAGGTAATGCAAGTGAGGTTCTAGTGCCAGTCTCCTTTACTGTGATATGACTATTTAATACTCCCAAATCCCACTTCGTTGACTTATGCCGCCTCTCCTCATTTCAGGCTCCGTAGCTACACTGCTGCTCCTGCTTATTTTTATGGAACTACAGTAGATTCAGCTGTGGTAGGATATTACTTCTAGCTGAAGCATTTATAAAACCATAGAGAATGGTTGCATTAAAATGTCTGAGCAGATTTTCACTGCAGAAGTAATCAAAATCACTTCCTAGGAGTAAGAACAAACACAAACACCGTGAAACATGCTGAAAACCATGTTAAATAGTCATGGTTGATGTTTGCTGTAGATCAACCTCAGTAGACTAACTAATATGTTTTCCATTTGATATGATTGATTTAAACTGAATTCTGAACCACCTTTAACACAACCCTAATAATATATTTTTTCCAGTTTAAACCTGGATTGGGTGTACAGTTTCTGGTATACTTTCTTGGAAAAATTTCCTTCTTCTCATGTCCTCATGTCAACTGCATATTGAGGAAACTTCATATGCAAAACAAGTAATTTATATGCAATGTGACATGGTTTGAGTTTTACTAAGTAGACTGTCTACATTTTTTTCTCCATATAAGGAATATATACTTTGAAGCATCAGATCTCTCTGCTTCTTACCCATGTTCCTACACTTCTTTTTCAATGGATTTAACAGTATCTTTTGGGAGACCTCAGAATAAATCAGACTGAAATTGCCTTTGATACAAGAAGGCTCTACTCTTAATGAAGTCTGAGCAGGTTATGTCAGTTTAATCAAAGACTGAATTTAGTCTCACAGTTTTGTTGTGTCACTGGCACACTGTACCTTATTTTATATTTGCAACAGCTAAGACCTTGTTTTGGAGAGGTAAAAACGCTCCATGGTGAGATGTGTTTTTCAACAGCAGGTACTTTGGAAATTTCCATGCAATGTAGAGTTTTTATATGAAGATTGGTTAGTATACATCATGTATTTGTTTGGTTTTTAGTGATAATTTTGTTTGGTAAATCTTGATTCTTGCTCTTTCTCACAATATTTACAAGAAAATTTAAATATGAGAAAAGATTTGTCCAACCATCTGGCAGCCTCTGAAGTAAGAAACCCTGGCCGTGGAGGAAAGGCAAATGAGTAATGTAGAAGCAACTAGTTAGCAGAGTGCTTACTTTGTATTTGTATTTGTCTAACAGTACACTAACCTAAAGTTTATGAAAGAATAGGAGGTTACTTTTTAGAGATGGTATTTTCCATGATCTGTAGAGGGAGAATTTATTTCAGTATGGAGAATACTACCTACGAAACTGGAAAAAGACCCATTTCATTTTTCTTTTAGGGAACTTGATTGTAGTGTTAGTAGTGTGTTCAAAGAAACCTTTGCTTTGATCTGAATGCTGTACAATGATTATTAATCTGATATTTTTCCTCAGAAGTTGCATTAATCTTCTGTAGTCTTGTTTCTCTTGTATCAGACAAGGTTTTGAGGGTAACAGTGGCTGTTTGCTTCACTGCTAATATCAGATAGGCAAATATTTATCAGTTTCTTCCCTCTTGGAATGCTTTGCTGAATATGTGCATCTTTGGCAAAGCTAACTTTCCAAGCAATGAAACTAATCTTCGTATGAGACTTGCATAATTATCACACTGTCATCTCTGTTGAACTGTAGCCAGTAATTGCTTTGTATCAATCAATCTTTGTTTCCAAATTTCTCACCAAGACATAGCAGAGTCTGGTGAGAACACACATCTCTTATGAAGCTGCTCATGAAGACTTGTGCTTGTAAAGTACTTCAGTCTCAAAGGGATTTTCTGGGAAGTAACATACACTTGGTCTGAGCAATGAGCTCTGTGTATGTGAGAGAAAGAGAGAAAATGGAAAAAGATCTGAGAAGGGGATGTGAAATACAAGATCTTTGGAGCTTTTCTGGAACCTGGCAACTAAAAGGAGATATTTTACTTTCAAGGCTTGCAAACTCTCAAAGAGCACCTGTGCTGAGTTTCACACTGCTAATTCTGTTGACGTAATCTTCTTTTAATGAATTGGCATGACATAATAATCTAATTTGGCCAGCGGTGGTGATGGTAAGTGCAGTGAGGAAACAGAAATCAGGCCTTGGAGAGAAGATAGGGAAGGGACATGAGAATTCTAAATCTGATTACCAGTTACTTTGAAAATTTTAGCTGATGAAGTCTGAGCAAATGTCTACCTTCACTTCACCAAGGCTTTCAACACTGTCTCTCCCAATGTCCTCATAGGGAAGTGTGGTCTGGATAAGTGGATGGTGGGATGAACTTGGAGCTGGCTGACCCCAGAGAGTCGCTGTCAGTGACATGGGGTCTGGTTGGAGGCCTGACACTGGTGGTGTCCCCCACAATTCAATATTGGGAATTGTTTAACTTATTCAGCAATGACTTGGATGAAGGGGCAGAGACATCCTCAGCAAGTTTGCTGATGACACAAAGCTGGGAGGAGCAGCCAACACCCCAGAGTGATGTGCAGCCCTTCAGAAGGGCCTTGACAGGATGGAGAGATGGGCAGAAGGGAAATTCAGTGAAGGCAAGTGCAGGGTTCTGCACGTGGGGAGGAGTAACCCCAGGCACCAGCACAGGGATTGACCTGCTGGAAAGCAGCTGCACAGGGAGGGACCTCGGGGTCCTGCTGAAAACAAACTCTCATACAGGAGCCAGCGATGTGCCCATGTGGATGGGAAGGCCAGTGGTGTCCTGGGCTGCATTGGGAAGGGCACTGGCAGCAGGCTGAGGGAGGGGGTCCTGGTCCTCTACTCAGCCCTGGTGAGGCACATCAGGAGTGCAGTGTCCAGTTCTGGGCTCCTCGGGGCAAGAGAGACATGGAGCTCCTGGAGCAGATCCAATGGAGGGCGACAAAGATGATTAAGGGATTGGAGCATCTCTCTTGTGAGGAAAGGCTGAGGGAGCTGGGCCTGTTCAGCATTGAGAAGAGACAGTTGAGAGGGGAACTCATCTGAAGTGTCTGAAGAAGTATCTGAAGTAAGGGTGTCAGAGGATGGAGCCAAGCTTATAATGTGTATAGGAATGATGACATTTGCTTTGGCAGCAATCTACCTCACTTGCTTAGTAATTTTAGCTGGTTCAAAAATGGGCATTTTAATATAGTAAAACAACAGGTATATTTCACTTCCTTTTAGCATCAGTGATGTTACTAGAACTGGGTGCCAATCTTAAGCCCAAGTATTGTTACAGGCTGATGACTAATTAGGAGGGATTCAGAGGAGTTTCTTTAATGCTTAGAAAACCTGTCTTCCATCTAGGAACTGGTTTTTAGGGTTGTGCTTAAGATCAACTACTGTCTTTATGAGACAAGAGAGTAATGGGATCCAGATTACAATGTACACAGTAAAAATAGGGGGAGGTGGGTGTGGGAAGAACCACTGTTCTGACCCATTCACTTCTAGTCATCTATTGCTAGAGGCTCCATGCCAGGCCAGCTCCACTATCCGGATTTGCAAATATTTTTAGTGGCTTATGAGATAGTTGTTTTTGCCTATCAGTAAGACAGGGTTATCTTGGCTAATCGTAACTAGAAGGAAAGAACTCTTTTCTGTCTTGACACTGTCCATAATTTTACTTTAGAATCTAAATATTCTAAATAATTTCTTCCTTTTTAATGTATGTTTGTTTTATTATTTTTTTGTTGGGTTTTGACTTTTTGTTTGTTTGTTTGTTTGTTTGTTTGTTTGTTTGTTTGTATAGGGCACCAATGCCTCTGCTCTGGAAAAAGATATTGGCCCAGAGCAGTTTCCAATCAATGAACACTACTTTGGATTGGTCAATGTAAGTACCATTTTGATGTTACTTGAAATTTGCTTTGCTCCTTGGTTTTTTTTTTGTCTTTTCTCTCCCCTACTCTTATCAATTTTATTCTAATGCAGGATTGTCTTTTTTTTTTCTTAAGTGCTGCTCATGTTGCAATTTTAGGCAAAGTAGGTTGCAAAACTGTATCAGATGTTTGAAGATGGCTTCATACACCCCCAGAGAGAGCATTTATATTAATATTTCCAGGGATTAGAACATACACTTAAATAAAATTAAAAGTCTATTTTAGCTGTGAAATAGGAGGGAGGAAGTGATTAAAGTATGTACAAGTTTAGGTACAGCATTCTACATTGGCGACTCTTAGGAGGAGCTTTTTTATTTGACCAAGGAGAAAATGAGTGAGAGGAGTGTTTTAATCACTTGTTTGTTACCATAGAAATTATATAGATATACTAATTTTTTCCATTGAAAACATTAGTCATTCTGCCACTGAGCAGTAAGATAGAGCCCTGATATGGAAATAAACTTAATGAAATCCGCTATAATAATTATTTTTCTTACAAGTGGAAACCTTTACTTTGTATCCTAGTTAATTTAGAGCACCATAGTTTTTTCCATGAAGTGTTATGGTGGGTGACAGTGACAGGAGTCAGAATCTGAATGAACACCTAGTTTTGTTGTGATGCACAGAGATTAAGCTTGTTTTTAATTTTGCATGGCAGTTTGGGAACACCTGCTACTGTAACTCCGTGCTGCAGGCATTGTATTTTTGCCGGCCATTTCGGGAAAATGTATTATCATACAAGGCCCAACAGAAAAAGAAGGAAAACCTCCTGACATGCCTGGCAGATCTTTTCCACAGTATTGCTACTCAGAAGAAAAAAGTTGGAGTTATTCCACCAAAGAAGTTCATATCAAGGTTACGAAAAGAGAATGGTAAGTGTAAAACTGAAGTTCTCTAAGGTATTCATGCATCGATCCAAAAAGTATAAATAAATATTGTACAATGTGATCATATTAATCAGAAATACAGGTCAGATTTGTAAATTGCTTTTAGTACTTTGTGGGGTGTATTATTATTTTAGTATCTGTGTATATGTTATTATGCTTGAAATAACCATAGCAGATTTCACAGGCTCCCAGAGGTGTGTGAATTAGTGATGTTTTCACTGCACGGTGGGGCAAACCTTGCTGTAGAGTGAGCTAGGGCTGGGAATAGGAATTACACTGCTGTAATTTTTTAATTGTTTTTCTCTGTGGAGTATGGCAGAGAGAAACACTGAGGGCAGCTGACAGTATAGAAAATGTGTGCCCTAGGAAGGCTGCAGACACCACCTACTCCAGAACACCCTGGAGGATAAGGAGCTGGGTATGTGGGGGTGGTCAATCAACTACACATCCGCTGCTGTTCTGGTTCATGGAAGTGGTGGACACAGTCTTGCTTTGCAAAGCATCAGACCCCTTTTGACCATTAAGTTGGCAACAGAATATACCTAATCTTCTAAGGGATATGAGGAACATCTTGAGATAGAGAAGCCTGTCACAGCTATATTTTGGCCTGCATTCATATCAGTGTGGATGGTATGCTTAGAAACAGAGGGGCTTTGAATGAAAAGACAAGTATGAGCCAAACACCTGGAAGAAATTGCTTCCTGGTGACAGCATATAAATGGGCAGATTGTTCATTTCAGGGCAAACATTTGAAATCATGAAAAAGTTAACTCTGAGTCATCTAGTGATAAATCCCCCACACTGTTTGGGATCATTTGTAAAGACTGGACCTTATGTTTTCAGCTTTTTTAAATTAGGGCCAGAGTCAGTGTGTATTACCCTGCTTTTATGTCCAGGCTAGACACTACAAAGCCAAGGATTCTGTACAATATTTTCTGAGGAAATCCATGTGAACTTTTTCAGGAGCAGGGGGATAAAAATACACATTTCTGGGAACACACATTCTTTTTTCTTTGACATGATGGGCAAGTTAAGTCTTTACTGGAGAAGTCTGTACTAAATCACCATTGGGATATTTTTCCCTCTTTCTGCAAGCAGTTAGTGTTGAACAGGACAAGTCTTTTCTCATCGGACTTGTGTGTGAAAAATGAGCTTTGTTAGGTGGTGGCACTGTTACTACTTGAAATGAGTTAACCTTGACTAGCTGCCAGGTGTCCACCAAGCCTGTCTCCTCATCTCAGCAGGGCAGGGGGTGAAGAGGAAAAAACCTCATGAGCTGAGATTAAATTAGTTTAATGAAAAAATAAATAAATAAATAAATAAATGAAAATAACATACAGAAACAAAGGAAAACCAAAGGAGATTTATTCTCTACCTCCCATCAACAGATGATTTCCAGCTAGCTACTACCTGGGACAAAGGGTCTTGGCATATGTAGAAGTTTGTTTGGAAGATATATATCTTAATAAAGAAAATCTGCCCATCTTTCTCTTAGATTTTAGTGATGAACATTAAGTCACATGGCATAGAGTATGACTGGCCAGTTTGGGTCAGCTGCCTCACCTATGTCCCCTTCCCAACCTCTTTCACGTCCAGCCTACCAGCCTTTGGGCAGGATGAGGGTTGGAGGGACGGCCTTGATGCTGTGTGAGTGCTGCTCAGCATCAGCTGAAACACTGGTACATCATCACCACCATTTTAGCCACACCTACAAAGCACAGCATCCTGTGTTGGCCACTGTGAGGAAAGGGAACTCCACCCCAGACACTGTACACAAGTATGTGTCAGCATCCAATGGCTTCAATTTTCCCTGCCATGTGGCTTACTCTGATGTTCCTAAATGTCTGAGGGACTTGGAATATATAGATGGAAGTCAGTGCTGACTAAAGTTAGGCAGTAAGTGTCTAGTGTAAGGAAATAATTTAGGATGAGTCATGCTCTTGCTTTCTTCATTGATTGTAATGGGAACCTACACAACCAACTCCAATGAGTGTAACTCTCTAGACAGCTAAAGTTAGGTGAGATGAAGCTTTCTCCCAAAGAGGCTTCATTGAAGCCATGGTGACTGGCTGCAAAACTGTTCTTTGGGATGATTCCAAATACCTTGCTGAGCAAGGGCCAGTACAAGTCTTCGGGGAAAAAAATAATTTTCTTTCTTGGAGGAAAGGATATTCAGCTGTACAAATCTTGACTCTCTCCTTCACAGATCTCTTTGACAACTACATGCAGCAGGATGCACATGAGTTTTTAAATTACCTGCTCAACACCATTGCAGACATTTTGCAGGAGGAGAAGAAACAGGAAAAGCAAAATGGGAAACTGAAAAATGGCAACATGAATGAAGCTGAAGAGAACAATAAACAGGAACTCACCTGGGTGCATGAGATTTTTCAGGGAACACTGACTAACGAAACTAGATGTTTGAACTGTGAAACCGTAAGCATTGGGATAGATTTTTTTTTTTTTTTGGTTGTTGACCGTTAATAGATAGATACATTTTGTATATATAAATACATTAATCTTTTCAGACATCTGAGAATTGTGGATATTCCTGTAGAATTTACTTCTTGAAGTGAGTATATTCTTTTCTAAAAGTTTATTTTCCCAAGCATTACTTGGCTAATCTCTGCCAGGTTTTGCTGTTCTAATATGTATCTCTACGGTTAAAATCCTTGCTAGTGAATCAATATCTTTCCTTATCACTGTAACTTTGAGAGAAGGTATTCACATCATGTTCATATAATAAGTAAAACATAGAGATGAGTTTGTGTTAATTCCATCTTAGGAGTCTGACAGGTATACAGAGGGTTCATTAACAAACCGTTTTCTTTTATCTCCCTAATATTTTCTAGAGGAAAGTTTAAAATCTTTTATATTTGAGCTATAAGTAAAAATTAATTTTAGTTGGGAAACCTGATTGCAAGTCTCCTATTGATTACTGTCTTTTTTAAGCACATGTTTCTATTGAAAGAGAAAAGAAATATTTTTTTCAAGTTGCTCCTGTGACATTGCATGAAAGAGTGACACAGAAAGTAAAAAAAAAATCTCCTTTTGGGAGAACAGTGACCCTGACCTTCCATAAAGGTTGGAATTAACATTACCTAACCTTTGCTTGGTAAACCAAAGTTGATAGGCGTCAAGGATGAACTAGTTTTCTCAGCTCCTGCAGATGATGGAGATTATGAAGGAGCTTTTGCAGGAAAGTCTCTCCATCTGTTTCTAGGCTGTTTCATGAACCAAATTTTTTAGCAGTATCTGGTGTTTTGTTCCTTACAGCTCGTCCTGGCTGCATGGTGTTACTAAGCCATTGTTGGTGCAGCAGTGCTGAAAGCTGGGCCAACAAACTGATCTAAGAACCATGTACTTTTACTCAGATCAGTGCTGCTACTATGGGCTTCCCCAAAGAAAACACAGCTTTAGATTAGCTGTGTAAAGATAGGAGAAGGTGCCCAGAGGAGGTATCTTCAGACAGCAAGCTGAGGTTTAGACAACTGAAGTTTGATGAGATAAACTCTACCCAGGTCCTACCAGATCTGTAAAAGAACATAGTCTGATATTTCTAATCATAAAGAATAGCTCTGTATTCCAAGAGAATATATATGGCTTTTCCAGGGACTTGGTCAGAGGAGCGTGGTGAGGAGAAGAGATACAATGATAGCCAACACAAAAAAAGATGTTGGAACAAGTTTGGAACACACTTGTATAAATGAACGTATGAGAGACATACTGAAAATTAATTATTTAATCTATTTCAATTATAAACCTCAGGTAATAGCAAGTTAAAATAAGTGAAAGGTTAGAATTATTTTTTAACTGACAAGCTTCTCCTAAGAGTTGTGGCTTAATTCTAAATCAATATCTAGTGTTTACTTAGTAAAACTGTGGTGAAGTGAGGATGTGTCCTTGGGTAACAGGATAATTGTACAATTCCCTACTTCTTATTCAAAGTGATGAATCTTTATGGAAAATTTAGCTTGTCTGTAGCTTTCTCTGAATACAGAAATACCATATACTATTCAGGATATTTTTCCAATATGTTTTCCTTGGACTAGTGTAACTTAAAATCTTAAGAAAATAGTAAAACTGATTAAAAGTTATTCCTTTGCTAAAATATTCATAAGTAGTACATGAAGAATCATTCTGATTTCAGCAGTTCTTATTCTCACCTACGAAAAAGTGTAGTTTGAATCTGGTTTTCCAGCTAACTTTAGTTTTAGTCTGTATTATTCTAGCTCTAAGTAGCTAGAATAATAATTCTAGCTCATCTTCCCTTCCAGTAAATATTTGATGTGCAGAAATCAAGAACAGCATTCCTAGCTTCTTTGAGGCATTCAGATGAAGCACTGTATTCACCAAGGACTTTTTCAAGTGCACTCAGTGTGTCTGACAGAACTCTAGTTCCAGCTGTGGAGACATAATGTTCTCTGAAGCTTTGTTGCTTTATCTCTCAAGTTTTAGCTGTATATTTATACTGCAGCTGATTGCTGCCAATTTTGTGATTTCCTGTCCTCTGTGGATCAAATCATGTCTCAGAGAGGATTTTTGTTTGAAGAACTGTTCATTTCATTTGGGCGTGCATTATGCCTCTGTACATCTTTGATAATATCAAAATTAATCCAGCCAAAGGTGTTTCTCTGCATTCACTAAGATTATAGGATCCCTGACATAACACAAATATGAGCTCAAGGCGGTACACAGCTATCACATCCACAGAATTGCAAAAATCTGAGCATGAGGAACTTCTACCTGAATAATGGATTCATCCCCTCACAGAAGTTCTTGATTTGGGCTTCACTATTCTCCCATCTGATTTAGTTGTTTTAAGGAAATGCAGTCATAGGAGGCAAAACATGGGGTGTTCACAAAATATTTCATTAAAAATTTGTAATGAATAAGACTGAATTCATACACAGTAAGTAATTTTGCTGTCTTTTGACTCAGTTGATGTATTACAAGAACTAGCCATTTGGATGATTTTTTTTGTTAATATTACTTCACCTTTGAGATTAAACACTCAGTGAAAAATAATTTTCAATGCAAAAATCAGGATCTGTCATTCTGAAAACATTTGGAGTTAAATTTTTTTAATAAAAACTCTTCATTATAATTTTTCTCCTCTTGTTCTGTCTAAAAAAAAAGCATTGGCATTACCAAGATGATTTTGCAAAATATTATCACTGAGCCATTTTTACCTTTAATATTTTAAATTTTTTAATCAAAATATTGACCAGGAACAATATCCAATGAGGAAATGTAGCTGTGTCAACCAGAAGTATAAACCCATCCTTTTCAATACTCACCGGAGAGAAAGGATAACATGGTTAAATATGACTTTTTTGACAGAAATATATTTGGAAATTATCTTTTTTGCATCTTTAACAGTAGAAATAATTGCATAAGAATAAAATGTGAATGCATATTGTAATATGTTACACAAAGGGTAAACAGATTTCTGATAACAAAAGAAAGTAGACTGTTACAGAACAAGGAAACATATGTGGTGCATCAGTCCCAGATAATATAGGGGAGGATGGTTCACCTTTACTGAACAGTAGGCTGTCATTAATGGCCCATGGTTGGTGGGACTGGATAAGTGGAATAGACAGAAGTTAAATTATATGAACGCTGGATTGGTAGAGTTACTAATAAATATCACATTGAACATTAGTCACACTGAACTAAAAAAAAATTAAAGCATTCAAATGAATTATTTTTATGTAAGAGCAGTTTCTACAGAAATAAATATCTTTAGCATTTACCAAAGATATAAACAGCATTTAGATGTATGGCATCTCTGTTTTACATGTATGTTTTTTGCAACAGGTTAGTAGCAAAGATGAAGATTTTCTTGACCTTTCTGTTGATGTGGAGCAGAACACATCCATTACACACTGTCTAAGGTAAATAAATGCATCTTTTTGGCAGACAGTTCTAACTGCTAGATTTTTCAGGTCTAGGAGGTATAGAAAAGTAGAATAACATTTACATTTGGACTTACCCTAAGCAGGATAAAAATACTTCAAACTGGATATTTCCTCTAATGAAAAAATACACATTAATGTACTTTTCTTTACTCACCTTCTCTTTCAATGTATGTGTTTGAAAGAGGAAAATAAATCAACTTTCAGGGAATATAATTGATTGCATTGTTGTCTGGAAGAATTGCTGCAGAATAATAATTGGCTTCAAAGAGATTTAAATGTGCTTATTTTTAAGCTTCTATACAAGTGCTTTGTTGATTACGATTTATATGCATATTAAAAGTTAAGTATGTGTTTTGCACAATGAGTGCTAGAGTCCATAGAGGGCAAAATATTTCAAAAGTCTATTTTACTATCAGAAAATTCTTATTCTGTGTCTCATCCTAAAATTATGGGAAGTCTTTTATTCTAAATTTCTGTTCTCCTCCTAGTATATTCTTAACTTAAAAACTCTAGACATCCAAAAAATTTTCAGTCTTACATGGGTGATTATTCTGAGAGATTTAAAATGTCCAGAATTTTCACATTGATACAGTAAACAACTACCTAAGACAATATGTTGCTGTTCCAAGGTAATGATTTTTCAATCGGTCAAACTCCTTCAAAATCTAAAATTGCTATCTAGGTTGAAATTGCATTTATCAGTTATTCTGGAATACCTAGGAGGGACTTCCTGGTGTGTCATCCCAAAGTGAGAGTTACAGAAAGAATGTGAGGTATTAACTATTTCCTGAATCAGAAAGCAGTGACTTCTCTGTGAATATGACAACTGTACTAATTTCTATTAAAAAGTTTTTTCCTCTCTCAGCTTCTATTCAGTCTCCCATAGGATACCATAGTAGTCCTTAGCCCTCAAGTAGTCCACACTGCATTAACTAGCCTCTCTCTACTAAGTGAGCAAACCTAAGGGAGGCTCTGGAAAGCGGTGTATTCTCCTTTTTCCTGTAGTCTCTTTGCCTCTTCATAGTAACCAGTAGATGAACCATTATTGGTACTATAGGCTTTTGTTTGCACACTTTTCAGTTTTTCACTGTAGCCACTACCCTGAACTTGCCAGTATTACTTACCTTTCCCTATGGTGTTCAAAGTCAATTTGAAATCCCAGTGAGCTGTAAGGATGCTGCAGTGCCTTCTGAGGTCCTTTCTAATCCGAGCTGTTATTTGGTCCTGTGGTACTGGAGACTGAGCTCTGAGATTTTCTTAGAGCTGAGTCTTGTGAACATGTTAGAAACCACTGCTGTATAGAAGTTACTATCTGTTCTTCAGCTTTCTCCAGTTTTTAATTTACACTCTTGATTTTTATTGTGGAAATGTTTTGTTGGGAGTGGCTGTTTTATCTAAAGGCAGAGTAAGTATTTCAGTAAAGACACCAATAGCATTTCCTCTGATGAACAGCCTGGCTGTAGCTTAAAACATGGAAGAGCTGCATCTGCACAATTGCAACCAACAAGTGAATCCTGGAGTTGAAAGTGACTCCAAAGAGGTTAACCCCTACCTTTATGTCAGAGAGGATGCTTATCCAACCTGTTCCAGAAGATCTTTTTAGCAGTGTTATCTTGTCTATCCCAGTCCTTCCTGTCCTTCACTACCAATAAGTTTTTCCTGCTGTGTAATATGAATCTTTGTTGTTTCAGTTCAAGCTTATTCCTACTCGTCCTGTGTACTCTAGACATGAACCAGGGGTTACCCTCATTTGCCTTAGCAGTAGCCTTTTGCTTACAAGAAGAAGGTAATCACTTTAATTTAAACAGCCTGAGGTCATTCAACTTTTCCTTCTCAGGCTGTCTTCTCTGGATCTCTACACATGTTCATAACTCTTCAACCTTCTCTCCAACTGGACCTCTCTCTTGAACTCTTTCTTGAAGTGCTGCTGTCTAGAGCAGGGCATAATATTCCAACAGAGGTCTATACAATCCTGAGAAGAATGGATGCCCTAAGTCTCTTTATGCATTCCAGTGTAGTGCCTTTACTCAGGCACTGCCTTTACTTTACAACACCATAACATGCATTTTGAAGTTTACCCATTGCTCCCTTTGGAAATAAAGGAAAGCAAAATCTCAATTTTCCTTTTCTTCGTGTGGGAGGTATAGGCCACTATTTACAGATTGAACAGGAGGAGAGTTATCACCTCTCATCTATTCTGACTATGCTTTGTTAGCAACATTTCTACCTATGTTTAGAAAACATATATTCAGTTAGAATATGGACTTCCTCTCATTGCTGTCTGGTATTGTGCATTATTACACAAAATAAAAGTGCTTTTGTAGTTTCTTTCAATAGGAACATCCAAGTTATTATTCTTTTTGGAATCTTTGCTGTTTTCTTTTCAATGACTACTTTGCTGTGTCTTAATAGCTTTAAGGGCTGCTGCATTTAAAAGGTAAAATACAAAAAAGCTGTCCAAGATAACATTTAAGTATAATGGATCTTCTACAGATGAATATTCTTTTATTTCTGTAGTTTTTCAAAATGTAAAAGGTCTTTGTGTACTGAAGATGTCCAATGAACAGAAAGAATACAAGCCTCTGGCATAGTCTAAGCCCACAGGATAGACAGCTGGGTCTGAAGCAATAAAAATAACAATACAGTATGTACCCATTACAATAACAAATACAGTATATACCCATTGTTTTTATTTCCACTGGGATTTGCAACGTTTACCCATCAGTTTGATCCTGACTTGTGTAATAGTAATTAATATTACACTAATAATTCTTTTATCTCTTAAAACACAAAATTAATATTATTTATGCATATAAACAATAGAAAGCATCTTTTACAATGTAGCAGTGAGGCTGTAGAAGCACAAGGTCAATGTGATAAATTAGTACATCTTGAGCAGGTGCATTTAAAAATTTCTTTTCTTTCTAAAATAACATATAAGCAAAATGCAGATTGGACTATTAATGGAATAGGAGAGAGTTAGACATATCTTGAAATTAGCTCTGCAGATCTAGAGAAGAGTCCTGCAAGGCTGTGGCTCTTGCACATGCAGACTTTGTGATCTCCAGTCAGTGATCTGTTGTTTTGAACTGTTTAACACCTGTTAGAAATGCCATGCTGAAAATTCTCAATTGCTGAAAGAGTTACTGAAGTTGCAATTATCTCAATGCCTAACCATTTTTTCAGTGAAACATTTTTTTCTAATACTACTAATAATAGATACCATAATGCTGCTAATAAATAAATAAATACATACTACTTCTACTAATAATAAATAATACTAATAATAGATATTAATAGCATCAGAATAACTAGTACATTTTAAAAGGAATTCAGAAACTCTTTGAGTTTAATTAACTTTCATGGGAGCATTGGCATAGAACAAATCAGTATCTATCAAATTTCTACCATCTGCATGCTTCTTCATGTTAGAAAAACATTATTTCCTTGCCTCACTTTGAGATAGGAAGAAAACTAATAAATTCCCCAAATTTGTTTGCTTTTTTAAAATTTCAGACTGTAGGCTTTGAAAATAAACATCAGACTCTTTCTATAACAGACAACGTGAAACTTTCACAGGCACATTCTATGAAGTCTTATGTTCCCTGCACATATAACTCATCTTTAATATGTTCTTTCAGCTCTTTGCTTGTGGTTCCCTGAAAGGTTGCCATGTTTTTCAGAGGAATTGGCTGAATTCAGTTAATTTTGTGTTTAAATTCAAATGTGAAATCAGGTATTGAGATCAGTGTTTAACAATGAAGCAAATCCTTCCCAGTGATAATACTTTATTTTCTTTTAGATAAAAAATACTTATTATCAAAGTTTAGCTCTAACTTATCTTTCAAAATATGTATTTTTTCCTAAATTTCAGCACTTTCTCCAAGGTGTTAAGACCTTATAAAGAAAAGAAATCAATGAAAGTGTTCTCAGTTATTAAAAATATTATATAGTCATATGAAGTGCTTCCTTGTCACACTCTGTCAACCTTAAACTTTTATGAAGTTATGTAATTAACTTCTAAGATCTATGCCCTAGCAAACTATATAGTCTTCATATCTTCCACCTACCCCTGTAGTGATGATGTCAGGAAGAAATAATCATCCAGAATCCTCCCTTTGCCTTGTAAGAGAGTTCTGGTGCTGCCTTCTGTGACAGCAAGCTGAAGTTGGAGACAGTGTGGATTCAGCTTCCATCAAGGTGAATTGCAGTGGTAGAAGGGAATTTATTTGGGTCTGAATTAGCCTGGAGTTCAGAAGCCTGTCAGGTTAGGGTAGGGGCACTCAATAGGACAGTTCTGGAATTCTGATATATCTACTTATGGCCCCAAGTCACAGGAAAACCCATGTGTTTAAAATGGGAGATAGGTGCTTATGTCTGCATTCACAGTTCTCAAAACATCTGCTCAGCTGCAATGTAACACATGAGGTGACAAAAATAATTGCTGTTACTTTTTTTTTACAGTTAAGTAGTGTTAGGTACCTAAAATTCTGCTCCAGAGCGTATCAGCACTGACTTCCAGCAAATCTTTTCTGTGAGCTGAAAGATGTTATCAAACCAGCCTTCCACTGCCTTTATCTCTTTAAAAGTTCAATCCAGAAATATCTCCAAGTATATTTACTTGACCAAGATTTACAAAACTTTCTATACCAGCTGCCTCTTTCCTTTTTTAGAAAACGAAAAAGTGTAATCTAAAAACTTCTAGATGACTGTTTAAAAGGTTAGAGAATGCAGGAAACTAAGTTAAATTTATTTCTTCTTTGTAAGAGGATTCAAACCTCTCTTATGGAAGAAAACCATAAAATGTGAGATATTTGGGGATGGCAGAAGTACACTTAAAGTTGCTTCAATCTGCAAATAATTTAAAAAGAAACAGAATGGATTGAATGATTAAACCCAAGTCTGGGCAGCCCCTTTATGTGAGAGACCAGATATAGGTCCCATTTTGGGACACCTGACCTTTCATTTGTATCATATAGAGGGCCTCAGCTCCTAATATAATTTGTCATAGCAGCCAGATACCCTAATTCCATTTGCAGCCCCCAATACAGTCTCTTCACATGCTTTAGAAAACTGGAATGGGTGAAGATTTCATCCTGCGTGTCTTTTGAATTTGCTTCAGGTCATCAGCCCAAGTGGGGCAAATGTATTCATATCCCCAAATAACTGATGGTTGAATTTATTTGCAGAGACTTCAGTAACACAGAGACACTATGTAGTGAACAGAAATACTACTGTGAAACTTGCTGCAGTAAACAAGAGGCACAGAAGAGGTAAGCAAAGAGCAGGCTGTTTCACCATGGCCCTCCTGGGCTCTGGCAAACTTACTCTTTGATATTTATTCTCTTACATCCCAAATGCATTCTCTGTGTGGACCAGAGAACCTGCAGACAGATTTAAAGGCATGTGTCTTAGTCTAGAAGCTACTTCTAGTTGATTATTGTTACTTACAAAGTGCTTTTATAATGCAGACATTTGCTTATTAGGGGAAGAGAGAATGGCTTTGAACTGGCCAGGGGTTTATCATATTCATTCTTTATGGTTTCACAGGATGAGAGTTAAAAAACTGCCAATGATTCTTGCCTTACACCTCAAGAGATTCAAGTACATGGAGCAACTGCACAGGTATACGAAGCTGTCTTACCGGGTGGTGTTTCCTCTGGAGTTGCGTCTCTTCAACACATCTGGCGATGCTGTCAACTTAGATCGGATGTACGACTTGGTAGCTGTTGTTGTCCACTGTGGAAGGTGATGTACTTTCATGTGTATCACAAGCTATTGCCAGGTGTTTGCCAAGGGCAGAGCTATCCCTGACAAAATGCAGGGAGAATGGGAGACAGGGCTCACAGCCTGCTGCTGCACAGACCTGCATGGGTCTTGGGCTGAATCATATGGCCAACCTCCCTCATAGTAAACCAGTACTCATTTAAGAAATAATGTCTCAGGTCTCCTGAAGTCACAAGTTTGGTTTAAATTGATCAAACTACCTCCTTCCTCATAAGATTCCTTAAAGAAGTTGGGAGCCAGGACTCTGTGACGGCCAAAGGCTGTCATCGTGTAGGCCCCACAACAGATCACCTTGGTCAATTTTCCCCCCTATGCTTAGTTCTTAAAGTTTTAAAATAATTTGATGCCTATCAAGAGAAACTTGTTTAGTGCTCTTAGGACAATTTCCTAAATGGTCCTGGCACAGATAAAAACAACACCTTTAGCTTTCAGTTGATTAGCTTTGCAACAAGTTAAAATAAAAAGGTGAAAGGACTAAATGTCTAGTGTACCACCACAGGTGGATTTACCATGTTTTTCATAACTTTTAATTATAACATATAATTCTATATTCATAAAGAAATGTAACTTATCAGAGCAGACTCAGTAGTATATTCTAATATTTTGGGGTTTTGTTTTGCTTTCTAGTGGACCGAATCGGGGCCATTACATTACTATTGTGAAAAGTCATGGATTTTGGCTCTTGTTTGATGATGACATTGTAGAGGTAAGTATGCTGAAGGTCATGAGCACAACTTTTGTCTTAATGTTTGCTTCCCTACTTGGGGTTAAAATTCTGATCCAGAACTGGGTTTACTAGTTAGTCTCAGTTTACCAGACTCAGATTGCCAGTCTGCAAAACCACAGTTTGGTTGTAATGTTTATTTCAACTCCATTAGGAAGAAAGATTGTAAACAAAATTATTAATCCTGTAGTTTGTGCTCTGTAAGTTTCAGAGGGGTTTTTTTTTCATAACACCATCAAATGTTTTTAATACCAGACTTTAAGAATTTAATTTTCAATATTTTCTATATCTAATCAAATCAATTTAATTCATTAAAATCTTCTCACTTGGTAAAACTGAACTAGGTAGCTCAGCTGTAGAATTTTCAGTTTTCAATAGGGAACTTGCAAGAAAGTCCGAACCTTGTTCTGGGATTGTCTGAATGTGGATTAGAGTAGAATCTGTCCCACAGCTATAGCAGATTCTGTCTAAGCATTCTGAAACTCATTCTTATGCAAACCCTTTATGTCATTGTGGCACACTGGCAAAACTGAGGTTTCAAGTCTGATTTCCCAAGAGGTAAGGAAAGTGAGCACTGGGATGGTGGGTAGGGTAAGTCTTGAAGAAGGTTTCTGAAAATCTGAGAAAGATGGGATCACATGGTCACATTTATGTGTCTTAACACAAAAATGCTTATTACTGCATTCCAAGGAATCTCTCTGTTACTGGAAAAAGCCTAGTTCAGTTAGGTTCAGTGACAGAAGCATGCCTATGACTTTCATGAGTGAGATCAGCAAGCCTCAGCCCCCCAGTCTTTACCCTTTAACTGCTTCAGTTGCAAGCAGTATTTTCTAATTGCTACCTCTAAACAAATAACTGAATTTGTCTTTTCTGTTCATACAGTCATTTCATCTGTGTTTGGTATTTGTTTTACCTAACAGCATATTTAAAAAATGTTTTATTTTACAGAAAATAGATGCTCAAGCTATTGAAGAATTCTATGGTCTGACCTCTGATATATCAAAAAATTCAGAGTCTGGCTATATTTTATTCTATCAGTCAAGAGAGTGACTTGGCAAACTGTGATAATTTCGCACAAGAATGCTGCAAGCAAAAGAAGGTGATGGCTCCCCTGAACTGACTTTTACCCAGACCACATCTCGGATGGTTGAACAACAATACACTGTCTCCTGTTCCATGGTCTACGTGATGTTGACTATAGCAGTCCAGTTTTGGCATTCAGAACTTTATTTTAGAGAGGGGTGGTTGTTTGTAGTTTTTAAGACTGATTGAAGAGCTTATTGAAGTCAGATTTTAGTGGAATTTATATGGACTAACATTTGCAGATAATAAGATTTGGATGTCAACTGTTAAACCCAATCCAACTCAAGTAGTATTTTATATGAAAGTGTTCATTACATTTAGGGAAAAATTATTTAAAACTTTCTAGATGGTTTTGGAGTGTGTTGATTTACAAAGCATTCCTTTAAATACATCCTGACATATACTTACCCCTTTTAAGTGTAAGGAAAAAAATGGATTTCATGATGAATTGAATTGTGGTTGTATTGGGGATTTTTTTACATTACTCTGTTACTCTGCTGCAGAAAAGATCTCGGGTTACCCTGCTGCAGAAAAGATATTCTTCCAAAATTCTTTCATTTTTGGTTGTAAAAGCTTTCGGTGTGTAACCACAGACCTAAAATTCACATAGAGGGATTTAAATTACACTGGAATGAAGTAATTCTGTATGTTCAGTCACTTTGTCATGAGATAGTACAGATGAGGTGAGATTTCAGAACTTACAGAGCACTGGAATAAAGGGAGGAAGATCACATATATGATACAGAGATAAATTGCTTTTATAAAGATTGATCTTTTTGTTAAAATGATATCATACATTGTTTACTTTGATTGAGTTTGCAACTATTGCAACACTGCTCACATGTGACATATCCATCAGGACTGAAATTATCCAGTCCATTGAAATAAGCATTGTTTGTACATAAAACACAGCTTGATCCTGCAATTTTCTAAATATCTGTAAGTCCCATTTTCATTTCTCAAGACAGAGTCCATTTCTTAGAAACAAAATACATAACAACCACTAGTGCACACACTATCATTTATATATCATCCTTAACATTTTTGGTCATATTTGACAGAGTTTTGTCACCACAGAAACAGATAGGGATCTGGAGTGCTTGATTTCAAAATCAGTACAAAAAGCTTAGTTTGTGATTTTCCTGGGTGAATTTGGCTGGGGCTTGTCAGGCACTGGCTAATAAAATTTCTGAATTCACCTGAATTTGGCAAGGAATAAATGTAGAAGAAAGTATCAATAGGGTTTGAGAAAGGATTGATAGTGGCTTGAGGCAGTGGTAGTGCTGGGTAGCTACCTTGTTCAGTTTGACACTTTTTCTCCATTACACAATTCTTGAACTTCTGTAGCCAAAGTCCTATTCCAATGACATCAACAACAAAAACACTCTTCTTGTCTTCATGGGGACTGACAGTGGGTTATAGTATTTATAAGGAAATATTCTCATCTCACAAAATTTATTTCTACCTGTTACATTTTATTTACTTATTATGTATTTATCAGACAGTGTTGCTTTTTGTCCTTTCCTTTAAGAAGCCTGCCTGACACTTTGTGGCCAACACTCCATTTCAAGAAATGGCTTTTGAAGTGCAGCTACATCTCATATTTTAGTCTTCTGTAGAAAAGATAATAATGTTTTTCGCTGTACTCTACTGTGAATGTGAAATATCTTTCGTAAAATATTGGTGAAAATGAAGTAGCTTCTACTGTAACATCATCTAAATTTCAGTTGGATTTAACAATGGCCATTTTGTAAACTAAGGCAATGTAGCACTTTACACTGAATGAGAAGCAGAAATAGACTTTTCAGCTAAGATTATTTGTGATTTATCATGTTATTATACTGATGCAAGAAAACAGACGTAGAATGTAACCTCAGAGGACTTAAGTGAATGATAGTAGTGGTCTACAGAGATCACTCACATGAATGAAGGCTGGTATGCAGGCTCAAGACAAGCATAATTAGGATGCAGCTCTTCTTCTTTTATTGATGTTAGAATGAAATGTTCTGTCTAATACCGAAGATAGACATCTTACAGCAGACTTCAACTCCCACTGAGACCCAGGAGCTTTTCCACTGAAAGCCTAAACCTGCAAATCCCTCTTTAATTGATTTATTCATAAACATCCAGAATTTCTGTATAGAAAAATATAAAAATTACTGGCCTTTTAAAATGGATAAGGTTTCCTCACTGTGAATGAATTCACTTTCTATATCAGCATTAATTAGTGCTGGTCCAAAGGTCTGTATTTTGCAGTTTACTGCTGAACATTCTTACAGCATTCTTTAGTTTTAAAAGATTAAACAAAACAGATATTATTAAGGTATCATTTGAATCTTCAGGGCTCATGTTTATATGAAAAGTAATTTTTCATAAAAATAATTTTTAAATCAGTTCAATTTTAGGAAACATTTTCTTTATTTCAACAGACTTATGTGAAAATTGGTTTTTAAAATGTTAATAGTTTGAAGTAATATTTAAATGCTAAACTACAGGACAATAATCTCTGATTTTCTCCACTGCAAGACAGCTTTAGATTGTAAAACATACAGTTAATTGCAGTAAGTTATTGAGAGTAAAATTACTAGAATAAGCTGCTTCAGAAAGTATGAAAAAGCATTTTTAATTCATGCTAGCCCACGAAAAGATCACAGCACTAGTATCACAGCAGTCCAGAATTAGGGGTCTGACAGCAGCTCTGCAACTTTGTGGAATACACACTTCGTATTAACGCTAGCTAAACTAGGGAGCATTTTCTTTTGATTAACAAAGTTGCAGTCACAATTCTATAAATTGGATCCAGTCTGCAGTGTGCTGAATGTCTTGACTTCAGTCCAAAAGCTGTCTGTCACAGCTGTATGAATAGTGCCAGTCTAGGCAGAGGAATTCTTCTTTGTCAAATTAAGCACATTCACTCAAGTTTTGCAGGATTGGGATCCCCACAGGAACAATCATATGGTATAAAGTATTTTAGTTGACTAAATAAAGCATAATCCCTTTTCTCTTATGCTTATGCATAGATTTCCAGTCCCTTATGAAAGAATGGAAAAATACCTAAGATAATAAAAGATTTTCAGCTAGCAGTGAGAAAACAAAGCACTAACACAGATCTCTAATACTATTCAGTGTTTCCCTAAAATTACTATATTTTATGGTGTCAGGTTCTAGGTATATTAGGTCTAACAACAATTGAAGTTTTCCAATTGTTTCCCATGCTGTTGCTGAGATGCATTGTCCATTTATAAATACTACTACAATGTTCTCTATTTACAAAAAAAACCCATTTTCGTCTTGTGCTCTGTTTCCACAGCACTGCAGTGCTGATGGATCAGTTACCTTAGAGGATAAGCTCAGAACTCAGCTTTTATATTTCCAAGAACAGGCTGTTGGGATTTTATGGAATTTCTAATTTGGGAACATAGCAGAGGGAGGCAGAAGAGTGGATTGATGGAAAAGCCATACCAATGAAACAGCACCTTTTTGAAATTAGGTCCCAAAATTACTCCTGTTAATTCTATTTTAACAATTTAGTTACCTCAAAGTACTAGATTATGTATGAAAAGTCTTTAGCAGTTGGAGTAAAGAAAACAAAGCAGCAGTAATTTCCTTCATATCAGGTTTAATAAATTATTAAAGACCTAGCAAAATTAAACTGAAATTCACCTTACACAATGGGTCCTAAAGTGCAACTGCAACCTGCCTTTTATCTTCAGACATTACATTTCAGTCACTCATCTGTTCCAACATCATGTAGTTGGCACCTGAGCTGACAGCTTGCAGCTGCCAGTGATTTGATGCCTCTCAACAGCAGACCCTTCTTGTTTTATCTCTTTTTTTGCTGCATGTGGCTGATAGTTGTGAGCAGTGTCTTACAGCTGAATGAATACTAGAAATTTAAACAAATTTTGGCTGTGTACCTGTTCTTTGTTAGTATCTTTTAGAAGGATTTGTTTTAATTTATTTTTCTTGTGTTGGTCTGTTACTGTATTTGTATAATAACTTATGTGGTTAATGCTATTTGCTTTGCTTTATTTTTTATGTACTTAGTTTTTTTTAAAATGTAATCAACCCAAGCACTTTAAGCAACAATGTCAATCTTGTGAAATTCCAATCAGCTTAATGTTTTGCCTTTGTCTTACTGCTTTTGCAGCTGCTTATTTGTGATCCAATATCTCTAGTTACAACTCAATTTCCATTTTAAGGTTTGTAGTCCTAGCTGGGTTGTAAAATTGGAAAGCCCAAGTATTTTCATACATATTTGTTCATGCATAAAAAGGAGGGAGTGTTTACTATGTGTCTGCTACACACATCAGTGTGTACCTGACGAGCTGCACTCTGCACATTTCACAGCCTCTTTTGCTCTCTGCCTGCTAACCCATCTGAGGATGACTGTAATACTTCAATCTGTGACACAGTTATCCATGACTAGAATTTAGAAAAGTTCCAATTCTTACAGGAAAATTCTTTTTTACCAGACACAGAGTAAGCTGTCAATCAGCTGATAATACAGGTATTGCTCTCTTTGCCATTTTATCAGCGCTCTGTTCAGTTTCAATTGTGAATAATCTGACAAGACACAATTATTCTTGGCTACTGTGTGCTTGCTGGCAAGGAAAGCAAACTTTTGCATCTTTCTTCTCTTTGCTTGGGCCAACATAAAGCAAAAGAAAAGAGATAATGAGTTAAGGTGAATGCTTGTGTAAAATGATGGTTTTAGAGGACAGCATCTGTGGTGTCCATATCAGAAAGTCACTGACTTTCTGTGTTGTTAATGCAAGGGTTATTCCTAGTGCTTCAGATATTGTATTTTCTTTGATCGATGAAAAGACCAGAACTTTTTCCTGTTGCATCTGTTCTGATACTGAGGTGTTTCTTCTCAATTTAACGTGGCCCTTAATATGTAAATAGCCATTGGCAAGCCTTGATAGACACCCATTTAATTTCTTTCCAGATAATATGCATTACTTCAAAGAGATTGCTTGGACCTGCCTACTAGATTTATTCAGATAACACAGTTCTTTTGCATATAGGGTCAAATAACACCTATCAGGAGGTATGTGCCCACCTGATGGGACCATCTGGCTAAAGCCACACTATTTTACATACTCATGATTCTTAACCCTCTAGGAGGTTTGCTTGCTGGCTTTGCCTGACTGATTTAATATGAAACTGCAAATAACTCCCTTTATTCATGGTCTCAGAGTTGCTATAATTCTTTAATAAATTCTGTTTCATTTGGTTATCAAGGCTGGGACTATTGTACTATGTAAAATAAATTAACTTGTGTGTGCTATTCACAGCAGTCAATTTAACAGCCTAATGCTTCTGATGAAGGCTGTTGCAGGTGGCAACTTCCCTATATGTAAGAATATGAAAAAGTAACTTTTCTGTGATAGCACAGTAGGTGTCTAGGAGAAGCTGGACTGACATGCAACTTCCTAACCTCCATTCTCTAGATAATCCTGACCCTTCTCATAGGGTTCCAAAGTGGCAAGACTAAACCCTTTGTGAAGACGTCTTGCAGTTCACCAAAACATGTTGCTTGCTGCAGTAGATAATTAATGAGTATTTGCCATGTCTCTGTCCTCACTCCCTGAATCTCGTTAATAGGTATACATTCCTTGAAGGGGCTGAGCTTAAACCTCATCTTTGTATTTGCAATGGTGTTCATGTTTGAAATGTTCCACACCAGACTCGGGCCACATCCTAAATTGTTCCCCAGTCCTCTCTCAACTCTCATTCTAACAGCAAGAGCAACATCAGGGCCGCCATGTGACAGGTGCCAGTGCTTTTCCTGGAGACCCTTTTCTAGTCTCAGTGACTTTCACCGAAACAGAGCAGAAACAAGATTCATAACTTACCATGATGCTTTAGGAGTAAAGTCACGACATCCTGTATGGATATGAATGTAGGGTAGGGGGAAGAAGAAAGAGAAGAGGATGAAATATGGAAAGGGTTGGTTTTTTTCAGGCTTTGAATATGTGTATCTATTTGTAAATATATAGTCCCTCTCTACCCTGTTGAAATGATGCAATCATAATAAAACTACTTAAATTTTGTGCTAGTTTTTTAAATGGAATAAGAGGTAGCAAAATTATGAGGCACACAATTGGGAACACATACAGATACTGGATTTCTAGTACAGTGTACAATAATCAGTGTATGTGTACAGATGAATATCTGCTCTTTTTAATCATCATGTACATGTAATTGAACCACCTGCAGAACTGTAAGATAAAAATCATGTTGTTTATTCAGGTTGTAACATAAGAAAACAGTATTTTCTCCTGTTAACATGTTTATATTTTACATAAAATAAACTCCCTAGCTGATCTTGCTTCCATTCAATTTGCTTTGACTCCAGCTGGAGCCATACTAAGGCTGAGTACTGAAGTTGGTTTTTAGACTTCATGCTTCTGAATGTCAGATGCCTGTGTTCTTACAGATGATAAGATTACTGATGCTTGTTTTTTATTTAATTTAATATGATCATCACATTTTAAGTGACTTCAGAGAATATTTCACCCCGTGGGCTGACTGCCTCTGAAATGTCTTAAGAGAACAAGTGCTGCAAGTAGCTTCTGAGTTGTCTTGGTAGAATATACATAAAATTGCATGACTGAGCTGTACCCAGCTAAAACACACCACTGACCTTGTCAATGTTTCTGAGCTTCAGTGTTTCAGCTAAACCTGAGGAGAATAAAAATCAGCCAGAATTGAACTACCCTTCAGGGAGCAATGAGCCCTTTTAGCCTGGGATTTTATTTGTGACTAATGGAGTAGGAAAGGATTTTCGTAATGACGTCTAAAATTTTGTTAAGGAATTGAAAGGTTCCTGTTGTCTGCTGATTTTCCTATAGTTGTTCATTAATAAACACAAAAATTCTCATTCATACATTCTCAAAAGTGAGATAGATAAAAGGCTGGAGTTTCTTGCTCCTGTCTAAATGGATTGTCTTTATTCCTTCAGAATCATTTAGGGAAGTGAAATAAAATATAGCTGTCAAACTGCATGTTATATTTATAGCTAACACACTTAGATTTATGGTACATCAGACTATCAAAGGACTGGGTTGAAAAACACTTCATATCTTACAGTACATATTTTCTCTCAAAATAAAAATATTTGAAGTATCCTCAAATGTATTTCTGGGTTATTAGGACATAGGCATTTGACTGCAGGATGGAGAAAGAAATATAAAACATGAGAGATGACTGAAATAAATAATCACAAATTCATTCTTTAGAAACATTTTCAAGAAATAGAATTTGTGGTGTACAAATAAAGAAACCAAGAAAAAGTTTCCAGTGGCAGGATTCATAATCACTGTACATGGGCTCCACTAGAATTTCTCTCACTTCAGAAATGCACTTTCCTAGAAGCTGTATGATGTTTACCTGTATCTCTGTTCTTTACTCTTTTGTATGAATTCAGTTAATCATTTTACATTAGACTGGGCTATGTTCTATGCTGCAGATATCCAGAGAAATGCTAAAAATATACTTTAATCTGAATTGAAAAGTCAGATATGGTAGGAGAAAATGTAAGTTTACTCATTTAAATGTACTCACCAAATTTCAAACAATATTTATCAGACATGACTAAATACATGACATGATAAAACTACGTTACGCATTTCTGGAGATATCAATTCTTTTGAATGTTTGTATGCAACTTAAAAATCTAGTAAAAATTCTTAAATAAGAAAAATAGGGCATCCATTTTCAACACACACACACACACACACACACACACACACACACACTCAGCAACAGAACATTTTAATTATCTGTTCTGAAAAGATTTCCTCTTATTAATTTTTTTACAAATACTTTGAGATCACTCCATCACCTTGTTAAATTTTTCTCACCCTCTCTGCACAATGCAGTGTTTAACAAGTCATAAACACTTCACCTGGTGCTAATAGTGCACTTCAATTCACCATGAGTACAGAAACAGCAGAGGAGTCAACACTGGAGTTTGCAGGTTGTCCCAGGTTGCATGGAGAGACCTACCGGGATCAAATAAAAGTCAAGAGGTGGAAATCACTGCAAGGGTAAAATAAAGAGGTCAATGCTGAGTGAAATTTGGAATAAGACAGACTGAGACATCCTTTGGATTTCATTTGACACACATATGATAAAAAATATTCAAGTCATGTACAGAGCAGAACCAAAGATGTCGAAAGAGAAGATACAGACATCACCTATTATTGCAAACCAGACATCACAAATGCTTAGAGAGAAAATTTTACCATCAATGACTTCACTATAGCTGTAAAGAAGCTCCAGGTAGGTTTGCAGCTTTACAGTGGGATTAGTAATAATGGAATCTGAAATAAAGTTTCTTATAGCATCCTCATAAAAATTCTGGTGTGCAGAGCTGTGTTTTCTTTGCAGCTGTAAGACATGGTAATGTATGGAACACTGTGAACACTGAAGAACTACATCTACTATTACTACTGAAGGTGTGAATATCTCTGCTCTTTGAAAACAGGTTTCAGGAGGTTAAACTTTAAAATCTTAAATTTTATTTATTCACTAATCATATAATTCTCACTATCATTTATGAAGCATTTTTCATCCTCAAGGTAGTTTACCTGAAAGTCAAATAACTTTCCAACTCTTAATCTGTGGAAAATCAGGTAATGTGTACCAAAATCCATATATATTTTAGATTACTTCAGCTTGAGCTGAATCTGGCCACCACTCAGCTAGAACAGTTGAAGTGTAGGAACATTTTCACAGGTTCCTCAGCAGCTGCCTTGGTGACCTCTTCACTCCTGCTGATGCCTGGAGATACTACCTAGAACAGAGGCTAGACAGAGTTAAAGGATAAAGGCAGGTATTTATTAAAGGCCTTCACAAGGTACACCTTGGGCAGTGCAGGGGTCTTGCAGAGACTATACCCAAAATGGACAGCAATCACAAGTTTTTCAGACAGATACATGTTTGTTCTATTTGCATATCAGAGGTTAATTGTCCAG